>NC_142588.1:15032443-15332443 GCF_965207765.1 Zootoca vivipara
AACAAGGCAGAATACCAGTGCAGCATTTTGAAACAAATGGCTGAAACTAGCTCCTGCATGATTTGCCTGGAAGCAGCGCCAAGAATGCATTTAAAATAAAATGATTTAAAAAGGAAGAAAAAGGAACTCGCCCACTGCCAGCATCACTATTCTTTGGAATTGTTCAACATCCAATAATCACTGTGTCTCCAGATGCCTATGGAATATTAATCTGCATTAATGGCAGAAACCTCGTATTTATTTCTCATCCTACTCAAGCATTATGAGCCATGAAGCATACCGGTAGTACAGTCATACCTCGGTTTAAGTACGCTATGGTTTGAGTACTTTCAGTTTAAGTACTCCGCGGACCCGTCTTGAACGGATTAATCCACTTTCCATTACTTTCAATGGGAAAGTTCACTTCAGGTTAAGTACTCTTCAGGTTAAGTACTCCGCGGACCGTCTGGAACGGATTAATCCACTTTCCATTACTTTCAATGGGAAAGTTCGCTTCAGGTTAAGTACGCTTCAGGTTAAGTACAGACTTCCAGAACCAATTGTGTACTTAAACCGATGCACCACTGTATAGCATAGTTGTGTTCTCCACTATTTCTTGCCACACCCTAATCATAGACACTATTTTGTTCCCTCCACCCAATTTACAGTTTCCTACCTCTTCTTAAGGAACCAACAAAACCAAACACTAAGCTTCTGTTTTCTGGCAGTTTACATAAAATCCCCCTTCAGCTATTCTCTGAGCATGTTAAACAAACATGCAAGGGTGGAGGAGGGTGGGTCAGTGAGAATCAGTGCCTTAGCTCCACCCGCTATTCTCATTGACCTCCATGAGATGCACGGAGAATGACTGAAGTGGGGAGTCCCTCTGTACTCATGCACCTCTGATTTGTGGAGCACAACAAGAACAGGGACAGAGCTAGCACACTAACCCCCTTTCACACACACACACACACACACACACACACACACACACACACTATTTAACATGCTTGGAGAATGTGCCTTGCTGGGTTACGATGAGCTACGAATTCTGAAACACACACACACACACACACACACAAAGGTTCAAGATTTCTGGTGACCAAAGTTATGTTTGATTCAGGTGTGGGCAAACAATGCATGTCTTCCCATTTTTCAATGACAATGCCTATTTAGACTTATCTACTTATGACTCTGTGAATCAGGCATCTGAAAATACTCACAACGGTTTCTCCAAACTGTCAGCTATTGCTGTGATTTTACCCAGCACCCTCTGTACAAGACAACAGATTAACCATTAGACTAGATATGTTGAAAATATACAGCTTCAACCTTTCCCCAGCTAGCTCAGAGCGATGTATGGATGATTATTTCAACCGTCAGCTGCCGCATAGACTTAAACCCCTGCACAATAACTCCTGGATTCATCTGCCCCTTGTCAAACTCACACAGCCTTACTTTGAATATACGTGGTATGGCAGTTTCACTGCGGATCTAGAATAATCCAGACGGCCGCTGTCTCTTTGTTAACAGGAAGTTGAGCTGATGAGTTTGTAATGCATTTCTTATCAAAGGTAGTTTAAAAAAATGCACTCAGTCGGTCTGGGTTGGAGTTTATCATATACTCAAAGAGAGTTAAATCAAAACATTTAATTTTCTGTTCAGAGAGAGAAAAAATCCTTGCGAGTTCCTTAAAAAACCAAAAACAAACCCTTCCAGTTATTTGTTCATACATTGGTCATTATTACTTCAGTTTATTTCCATTTCCCAAGCAAGATATGTAGCAAATAATTGATTATCAGAAATACAGGGCCATGGTATAAAGTGTTCATTCTCTAAAACAGTCAATCTGAATGAAAGGGAAGGCTTGCAGACTTGTTTAGAATTGATGCAAGAATCTGTGAATTTCTTTTCCCAAAGAGGAAAACTAGGAACATTGGTTGTTGCTCTTAAATGTCAGAAGGTTTGAAAATATCACTGTCAGATCTGTGAAAGGAAAACAAGTGTATCCAACAAGGTGAGGAGACCAGAACTGTACACATTATTCCAAAATGTGTACACACCATAGTTGTATCACACCATAGTTTTGCATAACAGCATTATTATATTGGCAGTTTTGTTCTCAACTCCTAAGGATTCCTAACATGGAATTTGCCCTTTTCACAGCTGCCACATGCTGAGCCAACATCTTCATCAAGCTATCCACTATGACACCAAGGTCTTGCTCCTGGTCAGTCACCAGATCCCATGAGCATATATGTGAATTAATAATAATAATAATAATAATAATAATAATAATAATAATAATAATAAATGTCCCAACATACATCACTTTACACTATTTTTCATTGAATTGCATTTGTCAATTTACCACCCATTCATTCAGTTTGGAGAGGTCCTTTTGGAGCTCTTCAAAATCTCTTTTTTGTTTTAATTGTCCTGAGCAATTTAGTATCATCAGGAAACTTTGCCGCCTCACTGTTCACTCCTAACTATAGATCACTTATGGTCAAATTAAAAAGCTTATGTCCCAATATTGATCCTTGGGGGATTCCACTTTCTACATCTGTCCATTTATTCCTGCTCTGTGCTTCCTGGAACTTATCCAATTCCTGATTCACCTCTAATCTTATTCCTTGACTACTAAGCTTACTGACGGGGTACTTTGTTGAAAGGTTTTTGAAAGTCCAAGTATACAATATTAACCCAATCACTTCTGTCTATATGTTTGTTGACACTGTCAAAGAACTATAATTGGTTCCTGAGACAGATCCTGCCCTTGCAGAAGCCATACTGGCTCTACTTCAGTAACACTTGTTCTTCCATATACTTGGTTATTTTATCTTTAACGATACTCAGATTTTCCTGTGATAGATATTAAGCTAACCATTCTGTAATTTCCAGGATCCTCCCCCCCACCCATTTTTTTTTAAAAAAATGGTGCTATGTTGGCTACTTTCTAGCCACATTTGAGTTATTTGAGAACTATCAGGGAGGTGCCATCTGGCCACAGTAACTTGCCACTTTTTATTTTGCCTTTAGGCCTCTAACTCCATCTCTCATTGCCATAATCTGCCTCAGTTCCAACTTTCTCTTGCTGCATTTCTATGTCTTGCTCACCTCATTCCTCGCTTCTCCATCTGGTGTCTCACTGCTGAAATTTTGCAAAGCATAATGTATACTGCTGGCTCAGGGCTGGGTCTGGTATCAGCCCCAGAATCCTTGGAGACCTCTAGGGGGTCTGTGCTCCAGAAAAGCCCATGGGCACTGATAACTACCCTGAGCTTCCTTGAGGGAAATTTTCCTTGAGGGAAAATTTCCCTGTGGGAAATTTTAAATGGTGGCGCATAGCCACCAGATAAGCCCAAAGCCCTAGTTTCCACCAATTTAATAGGGGTCCCATGTGCAGCACGTTGTTGAGGGCCCCCTCAAACCTGAAGCAGCCCTGATCAGGATCCCAAATGCTGCACATTATTCCCTTTTTAGTCCCTCTTCCAGTGGTAGGCCCTTGTAATCCCTGGATGCTCTTCTCCAAGGGAAGAAAGACCTTTCTGCTCATACGCAGGGGTTGGCTGTTGCAATCAGTTAAACAAACAATAAAATGACCTTTCCCCCACAATGCTCATTATATGCCAGGGGTCAGCAAACTTTTTCAGCAGGGGGCCGGCCCATTGTCCCTCAGACCTTGTGGGAGGCCGGACTATATTTTGGGGAAGAAAAACAAAGAATGAATTCCTATGCCCCACAAATAACCCAGAGATGCATTTTTTTTTTAAAAAAAGCACACATTCTACTCATGTAAAAACACGCTGATTCCCAGACCGTCCGTGGGCTGCATTCAGAAGGCGATTTTGCCGGATCCGGCCCCTGGATCTTAGTTTGCCTACCGATAGGCTAGGCAGCCAAAATTCTCTTTCCCCAGTACTCCAGAAAACTATCTAAAATGTAAGAAACAGTTGTGCACATGCAGAAATGATGGTGCCAGTTGCAGGTTGCCGAAAATGTACACAAATGACATTTTTGCCGCATAGTTGTATTGGCCTACATATTATGTCCCTATAGAGGTAGAGACATAAATCTGGGTGCTCAAGAATGCAGCCATCACTCTGCTTTCTAACTCACATATGCCCACACTAAACATTAAGTGCTAATTTGTGGGAAATTAGAACCAAGCACAATTTCCATTCCAGCACTTTTATGGCCTTATTGAACCATGCATATTTTGGGACTTTTGTACTCTGATTCCTTCATTTTGCCTTTTCATGCCTTTCTACAGTGCTGACTTCCTAGTTTATGAATCACTGTCTGTTTATTCAAGTCATTAAAGTGCTATTGGCAAACTGTCCAATGAAAGCTTTCAAAGATATCAGGGGGGCATTTTTCTCTGTCAGCTTGACAATCCATACATGTCCATGCCACCATGGTATAAAAATGTTATGATTGAATTCTGTGGATGAAAATTCTACAGCCACCCACCCCACTCACACATTAGTACTATTGAAATGGAGCAGAAAGTTGTTTTGAACAAGGCCAGCTCTACCATTAGGCAGAATAGCTGACGGCCTCAGGCAGCAAAGGCAGGGCAACTGTACAATAACATACCCTCCCACATTTCTCCAATAAAAATAAGGACATCCTACCATACCCTCCAACATTTCTCCAAATAGGAATGTCCTGAGGAAAATCAGTACATTGTAGGATCAAATCAGAAATCAGGGTGGCTTCTGTAAATCCAGGAATGTCCCTGGAAAATAGGGGCACTTGGAGGGTCTGCAGTAACAACCTTATTTGGAAGAGCCCAAAAACATCTGCACCCTCAGGACTTTATTTGACTTTCCATGACCACAATCACCCTATAATTACTTTTTTTTGGGGGGGGGGGAGCCTGCCTGCCTAGTAACATAATATTTAACATGAAAAGTTAAATATTAGAACTTTGTATTATGAGCTAGAGTTAGACTCCACCGATTGGGTTTTCGTTTGTTCTGCTGTTCAGTTTCAATTCTGTTCTCTGCCCAGTCACTTACAAAGAAGCATTTTGGGTTGCCCAATTAGTTTATTCTGCAGTTATTATGAAAGGAAGAGCAGGACTGGGTGCTTACTGCTAAAGGGTGAAATAAAGAGATAACTTAGTGATCTGGAAAAAGTGTACCATAAGTTACCCTTTGTTTTAAAACATTCATTACACCCTTTCCCCCCTTCTTCTTCAGTACTTAATGGCAAAGGGTGAAAACAGCCCAAGAGGAATGAAAGCACTAATTTACAGTTAGCTGGGCTGTAAATCAGGTCCAATTTCTGATTTTCCCAAAAGCACAAGCTATTTTCAGAAAAACCAACCAAGCAACCAACTAGTAAACTAAAAATAAAAAATCTCTCAATAGGCCTCTATATAGCAATCAGTTAAAAAGTTTTTCCTTGATTGTCCAACAGGAAGGAAAATCTGAAGGTCACAAACATGACTAGAAGCAAGGACCCTTAGGAAGGAGGGTCTACTATAAAGTATTTTTCTCTCTGCCCTTCCCTAAACTTGTAGTATAGACAGGTTTGTCTTTTGGGTGGAATTTGAGATACCCAATTCTGTATTTCAAGAGGGTTAGCTACATTTCTTAAGGTTCTCTATGATGCACAAATTCACAGCCAATATGGGGAGCCTTCCTCAGACAAAATATATGGCTTTCCAAGGTCATCAAAAGCATTTCAGTAAGACTTAACAATACTGTATTTCTCATTGAGTGTGCACATATCTAAATCATATCCTTAAATCCAGGCAAATATATTTTCTTAATCTAAAAATAGATGTTTGTTTGTTTGTTTTTCAATGAATGGCACCATGACTCTTTTCCAAGACTCTTTTGTAAATGCAAGTTTTCAAACCTGTCTTTAATGTATTTATTTTAATAATAAAATCATTGCTTTTATTATTATTATTCCTACTTAAAGTTTAACAGTCTCAGGCTAAGCTGCAGGGTTAAGATTATTTGCACCTACATTTTTGAAGTTTTTTAACTGAGATACACAAAGTGTCCTTCTCTTAATACCGTAGCTAAGAAAGACATCCTCTGCCCTTTGTCTTGTTGCCGGAGAGAAGGTTTTGACACCAGCTACAGGAGACACGGAAGCAAGGAGTTGCAGCATCAGAAACATTAGTGGGAACGGGCTGTGATTATGTAGTTCTGTCAAACTGTACTAGTGATCTGTCCTGCTGCTGTTGTCTGTTAGACACTAATGGAGGTTGCACCTTTGTGGCTAAATAGACTGCACAACGATCAATCACGTTAAGGTCAGTGAAGCCTCAAAAATGTGGCGCTCACAGGTGGATCATATTTAAAATGGAATCACCTACAATCCACCAGTTACCTGTACCTGGTGCCGTTAACTATTTATGCTCACCCAACCTAACCAAGTATATGTGGGAGAGCATAAATGAAGATATACACAAGTACCTTGTTGCCAAAAAAGAAAAAGAAGGAGGGGAAAGAGGGAGAGAGAGAATAGGGCCCTTGGTGATTGTTCTGTTCGCCTGGATTTAGAAGCCTTCTGTTTATTGTATACAATGTATTTGACAGGAAACTAAAGTTATTTAGTAGAGAGGGAAAGGGTCCAGCAATACACGCATGTATACTTCTCTATAGCACTTAGCTATAAATCTGGAGCCCAGCTCAAAATTCCTTTCTTACTATCAGAGACTGGAGTAATTCTACCCTGGACAATGTGAGAACATACCACTAGGCATTGAGACCACAGATGCAGACAAATTTTTGATGCATATTTTAGGATGTACCCGTCCAAACCTTTCAGACTTGTGAGCTACCTTTAATCCTTGCCTGAAACAGGACACACCTGATTGATTTTCATTTTTTACTATGTACGCCTGCCTGCCTGCCTTTCTTTTTTCTCACCTGCTCTCTTTTATCGCTTTCTGTCTTTCTCCTTGCCTTTCTCCCTCTCTTTAAGAACAATCTAAGAAACAGAAAAATCCACCTTAAGAGTGCAGGGCCGGCCCATGCATGAGGTGGACTGATGCAGCTGTCTCAGGTGGTAGAATCCTGAGGGGTGGCACCTGCGCCTGCCGCTGAAGAAGTGGCAGCAGTGTCTTTTAGCAAGATCTTGCGGAACTCTCACAATTGCTCACAAGATCTCACCAGAAGCTGCTGCCACATAAACCCCAGTACATGATGCTTCAGTGGTAGGGGTAACACCTTCTTGTTTTGCATCAGGCGGCAAAACAGAATGGGCTGCTCCTGTGACATTGAGTGTGATTCGCTTATGGGTTTCAATCTACAACTCCACTGAGTTTTCAGTAATGAAATGCCTGGATCTTTTTAGCAGGAAAAATGAGGCTACCAGAAATTCACCGTTATCAAGACCTGTGAGACAATCCAATTTTATTTCTGTATCAGCTCTTGGGGGCAATCTATATCTTACTATTTATTTAGCTTTGCAAAATCATTCCTTATTATTTTGGCATTGAGTGTGGTTTTATGCTAAAAAAGCTAAGGGCCACCTCACACATTTTTTAAAGCCATATTAGATGTACCCCCAAACCTGCAAAATATGAATGCTGTAAGCAGGTCTTTGCAAATATGTACACTGAACAGGGTACATGAGCTTGAATCTGTGGCTCTCTATCAAGAATGCATTGGGGGCAAAACTGGGTTTCTTGCACAATGTGTGATATGTAATAACCTGCATCTCTTGTCTGGGATAGCTCAGTTGGTAGAGCATGAGACTTTTAATCTCAGGGTCATAAGTTTGAGCCCCACATTGGGCAAAAATATTCCTGCATTGCAGGGGGTGGACTAGATGGCCCTCGTGGTCCCTTCTAACTCTACAATTCTATTATTCTTCCCAGGTGAGCATCTAGGCTTTTAATACCCTTTTCCAATTCTGCTACTTTTTGTCGCTATTCACAGCATCCTTTCATGATCTCCAAGACCAAATGATATGTCATCTGTGTGCCATAAGTAGAGGTATTCATGATTCTCCCCCCACCCCCGTGGTTATGGGAATTTCTTCCCACATATGTTCCTCAAAGTCTGAGCATCTTCTGAAAAGTGTTGTTAAAGTACTTTATTTGAAGCAGCTTCCGGTGAAGTAGCATTGATGTTTGCCTGAGCACATTCTAGAACCAATGCACTTCTCCTTTATATATGTGTTGGCTCCCGGAGCCCAAAATTAAGGAGATAGGGTCAGATTGTTTTTTTTTTTATTTTGAAGATGATGGTGATCAGTGCTTTTGTTCTAAAAAAATGTTTAGGGGTACTCTCATTTTCCTACTCATATTGAAATACTGCTGCTCAATGAAGCCAAACTTAGATTCACAAAATGTTTAGGGGTATGCGTACCCCTGCATCCCCCCAGAAAAAGCACTGGTGTTGGTGGTGATGATGAAGATTACGGCATCTACCCCATGTTACATTACCTATTTGATATGTTTCTTTGTTTTAAAAATACAGGATTATGGAATGGAGGGAGAGGGGGGGCCTGAAACAAATGCTAAGATTGTGTCACATACATTTGGTTGTGTGACGTTCTTACTTGAGCCAGCAGTATGGAGTAGGTTAGCAATTAAAAACAAAACAAAACCCTGCAGCAGGCTTCTTCAACCTCAGCCCTCCAGATATTTTGAGACTACAACTCCCATCATCGCTGAGCACTGGTCCTGCTAGCTAGGGATCATGGGAGTTGTAGGCCAAAAACAGCTGTAGGGCCGAGGTTGAGGAAGCCTGCCCTACAGTTTGTGAACCCAACAGTGATTGTTGATCAATCAAATTTCAAGCAAAAACTATGATGGATAAGCAGTTTATCAGAGAGTGGGATATGTCCTTGCTATTTATGTTTTGCAATTTTTTATGGGAAAACAATTCAGAACTTTTTTTAAAAAAAGAAAAAGAAAAGCTGATTCGCACAAGCAAATGAGGCAAACCACTCAAAAGCCCATCCCACCATGCACAAAATGGATTCTGACAATGGATGGTACAGTCAGCTCCCAAGGATATTATCAGCTAGCAAGGATATTATCAGCACACTGGTCTAGCAAAGAGTTTTTGATGTACTGTATACTAATCTTGAGGGTTTGGATTATTTACAGAGTGGGCCCATTGAAGTTAGCCCATCTCTAAAGCAAGCACTGATGTGAAAACGGACTGTTGTTGGTTGTTACTGGCCATTTAGGTTCAGCGAATATGGCAATTTTCACCTACAAATCTTAATATTTTACACACACACACACACACACACACACACACACACATCCTTTAAAGGGTTATATAAGGAAAAGGCAAAAGTTGCCAATTCAGAGCACACAACCCTCTGAAATATTTGTTTCCCTTTAGCAAAGCTCTTTTGGCTTCCTGACAAAGGATGACCCCCTGACTCTGTTAAGTTTCAGAGGCAACTCTATGTAAGACACTGTATAGCAGGCTTTCTCAACCTCGGCCCCCCAGATGTTTTGAGACTACAATTCCCATCATCCCTGACCACTGGTCCTGCTACATGGGAGTTGTAGGCCAAAAGCATCTGCAAGGCCAAGGTTGAGGAAGCCTGCTGTATAGTGATTGTAACTAATGAGCAAATCACATATTGAATGTGCGCCATTTAGCTACGTGACGGCACCATGGTGATGATGATGATGATTACGGCATCTACCCCATGTTACGTTACCTATTTGATATGGTTCCATGAAGGCAATTCAGACTGTGGGCAATGCTTCCTACCCTCCCTCTGAATGGATTAATACTGCAGTGCACCCACCCACCCCCATCAAAACTCACAGACAGGGGCAGTTTTCATACTGAGGAGACTTTCAGTGAAAAAAATGGCCCATTTTGGCTCAGCTCAAGATCTGCTTATATATGTGGCATAATATAAATATTTATGTGCTTGTATGTACATTTAGACAAGTGATAGGCATGTCTAAGTTTTCAAATGTGTTTTAATTGGAAAAAAGCAATTCTTCTTCTTCTCTGTTTGATTCTTAAGGTGGCAGCACCATCTGCTGGTATTATCTAGTAGTCTGAAGCTACCCCTACAATCTTTTTTTCTTTACTTTCCCCTTAACTTCTTTCATGAAACATGCCCTTAAAAAAGGCACATTTCTTGGCCACCATTAACGATAGGACTTTCATTAACAGCTTTCAAACACAGAAAACACAGAAATCTTAATAGCTCCGAAACCTAATACTGGTATGGAAAGACTGGAAGTCACAACAATTAAGCAAGCAAACAAGTAAATAAATGAATTATCCCGTTTCAGTAAAAGCTTGCAATTATAGATGCCATTGGATTGGATACTGAAATTAAATACAGCTCATGAGTAGAGATGGTGGGGAATTTCACATTAATTGAGCTTTATTGCAAACTCTGCAATATTCCTCACTCATTTTTCCAACTGTGCAAGCCACTCAGGTTTCTTGTGAGTGTCAGCAATATTTAACACACTTAACAACAATGCTTTTGAACCCAGGCCATTATATCAGTGATACTCTGGGGGTTGTTTTTTAGGGGGGGGGTAATTGTTTTGGAGTTAGGGTCTGATTTGATGTTCTAAAATGTGTATTTCCTTGAACTGTGCTTTAGCGAAGTGAAGATGGTTAGATTCATTGTTAGATTTCTCATCCTGTCTCCCTACCAATATAGCTCTATATTACATGGTGGGGTAGGGGAGAGAAGGCCATGCTTAATAGTACTAATAGATTATACAGTAAATACACAGGAAAAGAAATTTTAAAAGGAAAAGCTATTCTCTGAACGTCTCTCAGAGGTATGTGAAGTAATCCCCCCCCCAAAAAAATTTTTCCAGCCAGAGCTCAGTTCTAGCACCTCTCAGGTGGGCACAACGACCATTTTAAGAGAACAAGGGAGAAGTTCATGATGAGCTCTGGCGCCTCTTTTTCTAGGAAAAATAGCACTGGGTAATCCTATCAATGAAATACCTCACTAATTCACGCAATCAGTGTTGCTTAGGTGTCTGTGCCCTGGGACCAAAAGTATCATGATTAGGTGCATGGCAGATGGAAAGTAAAATACTATCTATATCACAAATAACCATGTTATGTGGTGGGCCCAGCATTATCAAGTTTTAGGTTGGGTCGCACTTTACTATTACACTATGTAGCTAAAGGTCAACGGACACAACACCAAAAACTACAAATTTACGTAACGGTTTGAGCCAACAACACAATTGAAGATCAATAATTATGTAAACTTTAAAAAACAGCAAAACAATATGCTTCGTTCAGCTGCAAACACAACCCTCACTGAATTCCTAAATATATATATAGAGAGAGAGAAAGAAGAAAGGGCACTGTAGAGCATATTCTCTTTCATTGCCCATTGTACAGCACGCTCCGTCAACGTGTATTGTCCCCTCTTTTGGGTGGTCTGGAACCCCAGCAAGGTGAAAGTGTGGGATTCTGCCTATCTGACATTGACCAAAGGGTAACGGCGGGGGTAGCTGAGTTTTTGGTAGCTGTCCTCCAAGGAGCAGGTTAACAAGGAAAACCACAGATTCCACACACACACACACACACAGACACACACACAGCGCCAACTGCTGCCTTTTTAATATACATTTCAAGGCTTTCATATGTTATTTTCTCTTTTATGGTTTTATTTGTAAAATGCCTAATAAAGGTTTGATAAGTAAGTAAGAAGAAAGGGACACATCAAAATTAATGTGATACTACAAGACAGACCAATTACAATACCTCTGGGGGCATGCAAATGGCTACTTGACGATGGGCATTGAATAACTGTAGCAGTACTTTAGGTCATGATATCCATTACAGCTGTCAGGAGGATAGAAAGCAATAATGTTATTCTCACAAACCACCCAATCGGGCCGAGGTCATATAAGGTTAACAAAAGCCGAACTGCAGCGGTCCAAGTTTGAGTTGCATCAGCGCTGTCAAAAGACCAACACATATACAGAACTGTAAACCCCACCCCTGTTCATGACACAGAGGCCTCTGGAAATACGTGACAAAATATGAACATTTCATTTTCATGATTACAAGATGGTGGAAGGAGGAAGACAGAAGAGATGGCTTGCATTTCACAGAAACATACTCCACCACCAACACCTGAAGGCCACCATTTGCCCACATTCAACTGTGTCCCCAAATGCAGGCTTTTCCTTTATCCCATAAAATTCATTGACAACTCAACCCACTACCTGCACAGTCTCACTCCTTCATCTCCTTATCATCGTCCCAGTTACATTTCTTGGTTTGACACTACAGTGTGATGAAACATTGGGATCCATCTTCTCTATATATTTATATTGATTCCTGACATACACTATTACAGGCTTCGGTGCAACACAGTTCCCTTTTCTTCTAAATAAACCCACCAGCACCAGATTTGTCAGTGAATGTATTAATGCAACAAATAACCGCAGTTATAAATACTGAATATTAAATCTGTAAAATAATAGTAAAAAGTGGCAACAGAGGAAGGCAGAACTGAAGCATATTTCAGCAATATAGAATAGCAGAATATGTGCGGCCTATCATTTTTGCTAAATGACAGCAAGAGAGAAAAGGCAAAGTAACACAATAAAATGGAGCTATGGATATGTGATAGCTAAATCTGATTACATTTGCAAGAGAGAGAGAGAGAGAGAGAGAGAGAGAGAGAGAGAGAGCTCTTCCATAAAGAATATATTCTAAAACATCCACCAAAGTACATAGTACTTTGGGCTAGAATTGATTGTTATGGGGGAGCCCAGACTGGCAATTTCATGAGTGGAAAATAAACTGTAAGCTAAGAAATCTAGCAGTGATAACTAATGGCAGTGATACTTACAACGGCGATTTGATCTCTAACAGAAAAAGTACTCTAAAGGATGGATGTATGCAGCCCAGGTCATTTTTCCATATAAAAACAAAATAGGATCAAGGCACTTCTGCAAAATAACAAACGGTTGCTATACGTTTCCACTGATTCAATCGCTAACAAAAATATTACACCGATAACACAAGAATGGCTCCAGAGGGTAGCAGCAGACTACTTATGATTGTGACATGAAGGTAGGAGAGTGTCATTTCACATATATCTGTGAAATGTGATGATGTGGCTTTAAAACTTATGGAAATGATTCTTCCCTCCCTCCCTCTTTTTTTTAAACAAACAAACAAAAAAAACTATGCCAGAACAATCACATAAAACCTCATTCTTCAAATGAGTTGAAGTACAAAGTCTGGTTATTACGGGTGTGCATGGAATATAATGGGCATTCCCTTTGCAGAAACTATGAGGCAACTACTGGATTGTGCTGCATTGGGGGTTTGTTGGATGAACTGTTAGTGTATTTTGATTTATCCTGAAGGATATACAGGTTTGTCTTACCTTCTTTTAAAATAATTTAAAATAATCATATTTTGGGTCATCTAGCTCCAACTAATGTATTTGTTCTTTCAAATGGAGGTACAGGAGAACAATGACAGCAAAAACAACTGGCTTGTTTACCGAAGATACAAAAAGAAACAACACCCCGCTCCCCACCGTGCAGTGTATGCTAAGAGAGTTCTGAATTCCTCCTGGATAAAATGTTAAGGCAATGGACAGTCTCTGGAGGGACATGTGAGACATAAGCCTGGGGGCTGACTAAAAGCCTGAAGGGGTTCTCAGGCATTTCCTCAAGCTAGCATTGCAAAACTTGTGATGCTTTCTATTGACCCATCTCAAAAGAAGGAATCTCGGGGGGGGGGGGACTGCAGAGGCAAAAACAACAACAAAAAAGGCAATTACTAATAAAATCAGTCAACATTCAAAGCTTATGAAGAAAGAGAAATTCATAAGATCTGCATGAAATATGTTTTTGCCCTGATTTCAGGCAATGGGTTTGGGATGCCTGTTGAAAGGTTTGCTAATGCTATCACTTGCAAGCAGATTGACTTGATTACCTTAAAACCACAGTCTATACGGCAGGAGTGGGGAAATGGACTCCTCCCACCCTGACCCTGCAGACCAATCTGAGAGGTGGGCAGGGCCATCATATCCACCTGTCAATCATGTGACATCATTCTGATGCCTGGTGACAATTTCAGAGGGGCTTGCTGTCAGCAATGATCAGCTGATCAGGGCTGACAGCAAGCCCCTTTGAAGGCATGCTGATTGGCACTGACAGCAGCAAGCCCCTTTGAAGTTGTCCATTTGCAGACGCTTTTTTTTGTTTCAAAACAATGCCTACAAACATTTTTCCTCTGCCAACAAGCAAAGCTATCTGCAAAGTCAGCCTGAAGAGGAAAAATGCCCATTTGCAGGTAGAGTGTAAATCCAAATTGCACCTTCAAACAGGCAGCCTCAAAGGACTGCTTGCCAAGGAGCAAGCAGGAGCACATTTTAAGCTCCTGGTTGTTCTTTGGCAGTCACACATTTACCTGTCCCACACCTGATGTCACATATTGTCTGTTTGTTTAACTACGGCATGAATTTTGAGAATATTAGAACAGCATACTTGGATGGGAACAAAGGACCATGAAGTCAACAGCAGTGGCAGACTTTCAGTGACACCCTGTGTGATGCTAAGATTTGGTGCCCCACTGCTTCTCATGTTCCATTCGACAGCATTTTTGTGGCACTCCCTGCAGTGTGGCTGAACCGGTAGCACTACCCTAGAACCACCTCTGTGGGTAGACTTCTACTTTGCACCTGGTGCAAAAGACATACACTTAGAATGAGAGAATTCTAAGTCTAGGATTTTGTTTTGAGCACCAGAGCTGAACAGAGCTGAATACCCATGCAAACATCAACTCATGGTTACCCCAGGCTTCCTCCATTTCAGCACCATAATTTATAGCAGGGAGTGGGTCTTTTGGTTGCTGTTTTTGCTAAACAATTGGGAGTCAAAATGCTTGATAATCAACTGCAAATCACTCAAGAGAGCTGTCAATAGAGCCAGATCTACCTTCTGCCTACTTCATGCCCAGTATTCTGTTCCCAACAGTGATCAACTTCCAGTAAGCCCACAAGCTGCAGGGCATATTAAGCAACAGTCCTTCTTCACTCTATGCTCACAAGCGTCTCTTATTCAGAGGTGTACTGCCTCTACCTTTGGACGCCACCCTGCACTCACCTCTCCCCTGAGGCTCCCAGAAGCTACCAGCATACTACACCCTGGGAACGGCTTTGACTGGCTGGCTAAAGAAGGTGAGGGTAGCCGATGGGTCTCAAGACCTCAGTGAGATAGGGACTTTCTCTGCATGCAAAGACACACTCTCATTGAAATGGATGGGCTTTGTAATTAACTCTGTAAAAGCATCCATACATCTGAACTCATCTGAAATGAAAACTAAACAAACTTGATTTGACAATGCGGCAACTAAGTTGCAAGAGTATCTAAAACTCAGTGATAAGCAGTACATTTGCGGAAAGAGGGGAATGTTGCAGATTTACTCTAATACAACTGAGGACAGAGAACCATAAAACACATTGGCCAGAGAACATGAGGCAAGGTGGGCCAAGGTGCAGATGAAAGGGGAACTTGCTCTGGGGCTCGAATTTTTTAATAGCAGCTCCAAGTTTCTTACAACCTATAGTTGTATCATTGCCTAGAAGCAACAGTTTTATTTAAAACAACAACAACAACAGCCCTTTTCTTGAATTTCTGACGGAAGGCAAAGTTGCTGCTCAGTTCTGACTGGTACTAAAATCCATGAGCAGCTGTGCTACCACACAGGCAGTGATGGGGAAATGCTTTACTGTGCTGCAGTGACAATGCAAAGCAATTTGTGTTTAGAAAAATAAGGATAATGCTGTGCACGCCGTGGAGACAGTGACATCCAATGCAACCAATGTCTTTTACGCAAGCGCAAGCAAGGAAAATTGCACAACAAAGCCCAGAGATGCTGTATGATTTCTAAGATTTTATGTGGCATTTCCATCTCTGTTATTCCACCTCCCCCCCATGCACCCCTCTTTTGTGGCTTATATTAAAACTAGAGATTAAAAATTGTTGAAAATTACATAGGATTTGCAGTTTGTTTTCTTCAAACAGAGTTTCTCAGCAATAACCCTGAGAGTAAAACTTTCTTCCAGAATGAAAATATATGGAAATCGTCTTTTGCCATTTCCTCTAGTGAAGTGGAGTAAAGGGTTCAGACAAGGCAAAGAAAACACAGAGAAACAGTTCTATATAAAGAAGCAGCTTTTAACTATAAAGCAGGGGTGAGAAGCCTGTTGCTGGACTCAGAGCTCAAGATGTCACAGGAATTGGATATCTGAATCAACTTTGGGGAGCATCAGGGAGGAGCCCGAGGCCCTCAAGAAGCTGTTGGACTCCAACTCCCATCATCCCTGACTAATGGCTATAGTGGCTGGGGCTAATGGGAGTTGGAGTCCAACAGCTTCTTGAGGGCCTCGGGCTCCTCCCTGATGCTCCCCAAAGTTGATTCAGATATCCAATTCCTGTGACATCTTGAGCTCTGAATCCACTGCAAACATTTCTATACCAAGGCTGTCTATGCAGACACTCATTCACTGGACCCTGTTGAGAAACCTAGTGCTATGGGAATCTCAGCTTGCGAAGCGCCTCTGCAAAATGCAGAATGGAAGCCGTTTTAGAACGTGACTGCATCCCAATTTCAAACAGTTGTCAAGATTCGAATGAGCACTTTAGTTCTTTTGTGCATTACTCTTTCCATATTCTCCTAAGAGTTAATAACCCTGGAGTTATTGGTATGACACTAATTTGAAGCAGTGCCCAATCGCATCGCTACAAATTAGCTTCAGACACCAAACAGCATTCAATTTAGGATTGGAAGGAAGCGGGTGGGGTGGTGGGGCGGGGAGGGATAATCTGTCCTGAAATTGGTGCAGGGAACTTCCCAGAACACTTGATGTACTTTCTCAATCCTGCAGCTGTTTCTAAACGCTTCCTCCCAAAGGCACATTTAGGACTAAATTAAATGTAACTTTGACTTAATTAACATTTTAAATGATAATGAACACAATGTAGATTCATAGGAAGCATTTATATTGTGTTGTAAAAATGGATAAAAATTTAATAGCTCTTTGTTAATAAGTTATGTCTCTCCAGACCTGTAAAGCCTAAGGCAGTCCAAAGCTCTACTCTAAGGTCTAATCTGGGCTCCCTAATGCAGGTGGAAAAAGGAGGCAGAAGTCTGGCTTGACATTTGCTCTAAGCCTGCTCTGGATCAAGGCTCTGCTTGTTCATAAGTACTTTATTTCATATAAGTAAAGGTCAGGATTTGGGCTCAAGGCAGGGCTACGACAGGAACGTTCAAGAGGAAACTGAGCTAGTCCTGGCATCTGTCGCTTGAGATAGCTCAGGAGAAGGAGAGATGGAGAGCTAACTGGCTAGCATCTGTCCTACACCGAGGAGGTAACAGGGAGAATCTGTTGCCTGGTGGTAAGAAACTGTCAGGGTGAGTTTCATGACAACCAGCCACACTCAGGAAATAAAAATGCAAACATAATTTCCATGTCACCTTTCATAAGGCCCTCTCTGAAACCCGCTCCACGGGCTGGAGACAGCTTTTCTTCCCCTAGCCTGTCCCCATCAAGGCAATCCATTCACTAGTCACTTTCCTGTGACCCTGGTAAGAAACACTACCCAAAGTAGAGGCCTGAAGCGATTTCTCAAAAAGACTTCTCTCTGCCTCTTCCGTGCTCCCCGCCTTTTCCATCTAACTCTTCGGAAATATTTGCTGCTAAACTTGGGAGCATCTGCCGCCTGCACAGAAGCTGGTACATGTAATATTCAAAGGGTTGAGGACATCACCAAACAAATTCCTTTGCACTAACCCCAACGACGAGCATCTGAGCTAACCCACTGCACTGCACACCCCTTGTATTTCTCCATCTATCAATCCTTCAAATCTGTATCATCCTCAAGCAAGCACACTAATCCACTCAAATATCCATGTTAAATACCTAAATATAAAACTACACATACTAATAGTTTTGGAAATTAATATTTTATGGGGGAAATGTGAATGAAAAATGATTGTGGCAAGAAAAGAAAACCCACTAGTTTGTATATGGCCGGTCTTAGGCAGAGCAATCGAGCACAGGGATGAGGAGTCTGTGGACCTACAGATGTTGCCTGGCAACTCATAGCATCTTTGGCTAATAGCCAAACTAATGGGGCTAGTTGGAATTGCAGTCCAACAGAATTTGGAGGGCTCCAGGTTCCCCACCCTTTCACCGAGCGATTAACATGTCCAGCAAAGGTTCCAATTCTCTACCTCAGTGGTCCCCGGACCCCAGGGGTCTGTGTAACACACCCAGTGGGTCTATGGCACATACACATCAGCTGTCAGGGCACCGTGCTCTCATGTGGGTCATGTGACTTGCATGGAACCATGGTCTGGAAGATGTGTGTTCCATTTTTGTGCTGGGACATGTTGGAGGGTACGGTGGCACCAGTGCTATTTTTCTGGGGGGAAAGAGGTGTCGTAACTCACCATTGTTCTCTTGTAATGGCAATGACACCCACCTGAGAGGTGCCAGAACTGAGTTCCAGCGAGTTCTGGCTGGGAAAACAACAAACACTGGGTGGCACCATTCACATAACAAACATTGCCATGGAGATACCACATTTGCAAAAGTAAGGGGTCTATGGCTTGGCTTTTGAAAAAACAGGGAGTCCACAATACTTAGCTATTTGTAAGCCACTGTTCTACCTCCTCATTTGTTAAGAAAGACTAGTGATGTAAAGAAATAAAGCAACACATATAACTTTTCTTTCCTGAAACACGCAAACTCTACTTACTAGGAAAAAACTTACTAAAAGCAACAAGTATTACTGTTAGTCAAACTGCACATTGTTCTGGGCAGGGACTTTATATGTTGTTTGTTTAATTTCTATACTGTTTTTAAGGAAAATCTCAAAGCTGTTTACAGCATATTAAATCAATAAAACATAAATAAAACAATTTGAAGTCGACTGACTATAGAGCATACAGTCAAAGCAACATAATTAACAGAAAACTAAAATATTATCCTAAAGATTTCAAAATAAAGCATTACAAAGGAGGTCAACTACAGAATACATATTTAACATAAAGTTAACAAAAAAAACCCCTTCATATTACTGCTACAACTACTTTTCATACTGCAGAAGTGCTGCTAAGTGATTGCATAGTCGTCATACTATAAAGTATTGACAGTAATTCATTCTGAAGCAATGACTTCTTGTTCATTATTCTATCTACAGCATGACATGTATAGTGAAGCCAGTGATTCCTAAATAGTGGATAAAGCATCAGCCACTGGGTTGCTGGAGCCTCGTGGGTGGTCCATCACACTGCCAGAAGTTTGTACTGGGATCATAACAACACAAGAATTTGAAGAGGAATGACAGTCAGGTCATGAGGTTAACTAATAAAGCAACATGTGGGTCTCAGACAAAAGCAAAATCCCACTGGTGTTCCTACCCAAGTCAAGCTTTTGCATTATTGGAAGGGTGTATTATTCACATACCTTCCCTTTTGCCTGTTTTTTTTCCTCTTTACACAAAGTATACTGAAAGCAGTGGCAGGTTTAGAGTGGTGCGGGCAGTTCTGCTGCACAGGGCACCGAGCCGAGAGCCCACATAATTGAGAATATCCATTTGGAGGCATCAAATTGTGGCCTCAAACAGGACACCATATTACGAAAGATTACCAAAGCACACCCCTGATGAAAGTACCCCTTTTAATACATGGAGTTCGCAACACGTAAGAACTATACATTAGATCATTGTGACGGGAAGGCTTGAAAACTAGTTGAAACTTGTTATTTGGGCATTCGGGATTATCATCAAACATCACAAAGAGGAGAAAAGAATGAAAGGCAGGTCTACAACAATCCTTATTCCATTGTGAGAGGCTTTCGTTCCCTGGAAGTTCTTCTCCAGAGAGAGTCCACTCACATAAATATAGCCCCTCACTTTCAGCTTTCTGTTTCTTCATTGCCCGTGCCGATGAAACACTTTAGAAGGAAGAGGTTTGTATGGAAGAGACAAACAAAATCCTGAAGACCACATGCCCAATGTGTTTTCTACTTGGGAGTAAGACCCATGGAACTCTTTGGATTTTACTTTCAAGTACACACATGTAGGGATGTGCTACAAGGCAGATGAAACGCCTTGACTTGATTAGTAATGGCTAATGGAATAGGCTAGAGTGTCACAGTAGAGGAAGGAAACTTTTTTATGTTTTTTGGAAGAAAGCAACCTAAGCATCTATATTCATTATGAGTTTTCTATACAGCAGGAGTGGGGAAGTTTCAGCCCATGTACCAAACAGGGCAAGGTATGCCTCCTAATTTGGTCCATGTTGTACAATATACAGACAATGTTCTAACAATGCTGGTATAATGCCCTGCTCTGCAAGTAACAAAACAGCTGGCATTCCTCTCCCCAAGCTTCTATTTTCTAGTTTAGCAAATCTATGGATGAGGCCATTAGACCATCCCTTGTACACCACACTGGCTTTCTTTACAAAGGTCAGATATTTGTGACACATATAGTGTGTGATTTCTCATCTCTGTGGGCTTGAATTAATACTTTTTTATTGTGTCACTCTGCCCTTGATTTAATTGTCTTTTTATATTAGTCTCGTTAAGAGACTGTCATGCCAAAGTAACGCTTAATGCTCTCCAACAGAGACCAGTTTGGTTGTTTCATAAAAATTTGGGTTAGGAAAACACAGCTGCCTGATTGCAATCTCTTGGGTAGCCCTAATAAGATTTTCCTGCAGGGCTTGAAATAATCTCATTTTTCTTTGCAGGGCTTCTTAAGTTCCAGTTTCTCAAAGAAACCTTGATTTCTTGCTTCTTCCGTAGGTGCCATACCCCGCCCCAAGATACTAATAACTACAGGTTCACAGGATGCTGAAAGTGATATACTCTGTAACAGTGACATTTTTTTTAAAAAAAGTAAACAATAAGGACAAATTCAAATTATAATATTTCTTTGCAACGTATTTCTGTTCTGTTGCAACTACCCTGTTTCTCATATTTTAAGACATACCCATAAAATAAGCCATAGCAGGATTTTTAAGCATTCAAGGAATATAAGCCATACCCCGAAAATAAGACCTAGTGATAGGCGCAGCAGCAATGCCGGCCGCGGCAGGAGGAGGAGGAAAAAAAATAAGACATCCCTTGAAAATAAGCCATAGTGTGTTTTTTTGAGGAAAAAATAAATATAAGACATGTCTTATAATATGAGAAACACGGTATTAAAAGTCATGTGCAACAGAGGAAATAGTTTAATAGTTTTCCTTTCCAACTCGTCCTGTGCTCCAAAGGTTAAACACTTACAAAAATAATACTTTTAATATTTGTACAGTGCAATCTCACATATGGTATCTCAATAATTCTTTCAACCAACTTGAAAAGTCAGCCAATAAGTTCATGAGCTACGATTGCTCCCCCGAACCCTCTACTTGCCTCTCAATTGAGAGGAAGGCTTTTTCTCTCTCTATCCAATTTATCCCATCTCCACAACAGCTTTTTGGACAACCCAGTCACCAATACTAATACTAGTATCAGAGCATTCCCAATGCCAAACCTACACAGAGATTCAAGGTAGGAGAGCATTATGATGGCAAAAACTAATATCCGTGTGACATAAAAGGAGCCCTTCTAGATCAGACCAAAGGCCCATCTGGCACAGTAGTCTGTTCTCACAGTGGCTCTTCAGATGCCTAAGAGTAGCTCATAAGCAGGACAGGAATAGAATAGCACTCTTCATCTCATATTCCCCAGCAGTCATTATTAAGAGGCATCCTGTCTTTAAACTAGAGTAGTAGATAGTTTTATCCTGCATGCAAGCAGGACATCCATTGAGGTCACAGTGCTCAATGTGACATCATAATGGTGGCTGTCAGGCAGAGAGAGTTCCCATGGTATCATCAGCAACCTCCCAGCAATGGTAGTGATGGGCATAAACCATCACAGAGGTCATATCCACTAGTTTTTACAAGGAGCATGTAACACATTTCCCCATAATCAGAGAAGAGAGAGAAAGAGAGAGAGAGTTTTGCACAGTCTGTGGTTACAACTTCCTGGAGCATCTAAATTTTACCGCTACTGGAGAAAGGATACTGAGCCTTGCAGGTAAGTGATTTGTCTGGGCGTAACTACATAGACTGCAGGGTGTGTGTGTGTGGAAGCAGCAGCAGCAGTGTGGGGGGTGCTGGTTAAGAACACTACAATTAGTCCTGCCCACCTAAAAGAGCTTTGGAAATTTTATTCATCTCGCAGTAGCTTTCCATACTACATGGGAAATCTCTTTCGAAATTGATGGGTTTTACAAAGGGTGTGCGGGTAAAAAAAATTCCATTTGGTAAAGCACCCAGTACCTCTTTGAAACTTTCTATTTTTTTCCGGGGGGGGGGGGAGGTCACTATTTTGAATGGTGTTGTGAGTCACCAAGTGAACTTTTCAGCTACTGCAAAGAAAGATATTGCAAGGCCCGTGCCTTTAGCTACAGCATGGGTAGGCAATTCACAGCACTGCAAGTTTAAACGGATGTGTAAAATAGATGTTTTCACTGGGAACAATCTAGCAAGAAGTTCTCTTTTGCCAGATGAATTAAAATGGGTGGGGGCTGTGGAGGAGTAAAGGTTTTGCAGTTTCCATTCATTACATGGAAGAATTTCCCACAGGATTGTGACCAAAATTCTGTGGTAGCCATTTTCTCTTTAAGGATTTCTTTCACCAGTTCCCCCCCCCGTTTATTATTATTATTATTGTATGATTGTTTCTCTTTAAAATGAAAAGCCGGGGGAGAGAGAAAAGGGGAGAAATGAAAAGCACATTAAGTCATCTTAGAAGCACACACTGACTCAATGGGGAGAGGGGGAGGCTGTGACCAAAGCCAGCCCTGTAATAGTATAATGACCTTTAATGAGTGTCTTGGGAAACAATACAGTGCTAGCATGAAAGACAAAGGGCAAAACCGATCAAGGTTTTGCTGACACTAATTCAAAATGATTTCCCGAACAACTGAAGAATGTAAGGGAGGTAATCTGATCCGCCAATCTGACCTCACTTTGATTCCAGGGCCTTACTGCTGCCATTTCTAATTGTCAAGCACTCTACATTTCACATCTGCTCATATTTAATGAAAAGCCAACTCTCACCACTGTTCTTTGAGCTAACCAGCTCTTGTCAAAATGGGCATTGTCTGACCTCTCCTCACTGGGAGGAAAATGCTGATTTCTATTGAAGCCTTGCCAATCGGATTTCAAGGGTGGGTGTATATGGAGATGCAGATATTACAATCGGGTACAACATCAGCTAATAAACTAGCATTGGTTTACAAAGGGCATGGACTGGTATTGATGCTTGTTTCTTATTATTAACCATCCAAGGTGGGCGATCTCACACACAGGGAGAGGAATGAAACCTTGCTTTTGTGTGACAGTGTGAATGATGGGTGGAAGGTGAGAGAGGGAAGCAGAGGAACTAAAGACCTCCTAAGCCATCAACATCACTTTTATGACTGAATGCAATATGTGGCTAATGCATTTTTCAAAAGCTGTACTTTGGGAGGTGTCACTGATATCACATGCAGCGTGTTTTGGTGTTTTTTTTTGGGGGGGGGGGGCTGATTACGTTATGCAGCCCAAACCTTAATGCTCCTTCCCTTCTAAAGGCAGCAGTAAAAAATAGAAAGTTGCACCACTCTTCCAAGTTATAGTTTCTTTTTTGCTTGCAGATGCTACTATGAATAGAAAATTTATGGATACAACTAGGTGTTGTGGACACTCCAATGATGTGTTAGCCACAATTCAGTAATGACTGGTAAGTACAATGGATACAGTAAGTGTTAGGTGGGTATTGGGGGGAGACTGGGTTCAAGGTAAATTAAGTTGGTTAAATCAATGGGAATTAAAAGTCATGAGTAACCTGCCTTATGGATTTCAATGGCACCTAAAGTCAACTTACTCTGGATCTAGCCCACTGACATCAAGCCATCATTAAAGCCCTTGCCTTGGAACCTGCATGTTCCTCCAGGGCGTTCACCAGAAAGATTGAGCCTTGACCTGTGCCATTTTGGATTACTCATTTTTATTTCAAAATACTGATCCCTCGATGGGCTAGAAGTAGGTCTTAGGCAAAGCTGGCAGGCCAAGGTGGAGGCAGAGCCAGGCAGAAGGCTGTCAATTCAATCATGAGCATCTCCACCTAATGGATTTCAGGTAGACAGCATGGGAAAGTAGTAGCCAAGACTTTGGAGACCTATTGCCAGACTGAGTAAACAATACTGGTCTCCATGGATCAATGGTCTGATTCAGAGTAAGGCAGCACCTAGCAACTCATGGGAGAAGCATGGGAGAAGTTAGTGCACTATGTATGGAATACTGTAACTCCAGGAGTTTGCTATTTCTGCTCTAAAGTTTACTGACTTTTCACAGTTCTCAGTGGTGGTTACTAGTCCCCAATATGTTTCACTGGCTAACCAAGTGTTACCCTCAAAGGCGTGCATGGACCACCAGATCAAAACATGAATTAGATAAGTTATACAGAGCAAACAGTTTGTGAGACACCCACCAACCATGAACTGATACTGGGAGTGCTAAATGATAATCAAATTATGTTAGTTCAGACAAAAGATGGGTCATTTGAAGATCTCCAAAGGTACACCTTTGATGCTAAACAAGTTGTGTGATACACATACTGCAAACTGTTCCAAATCTTCCCGAAATAGCTACAGCATTTGTTCCCTAAGTCACTGTTCCTATGCCTAGTTCAGAACATAGCATGTCTACCACAGCCATTAAGAAAGCATTTAATCACCATTATACTGTATGAATCAGAAACAAAATGTCATGAAACTGCACTGTTGTCAATATGCATTTCCCCTGAAAAGCTCACAAGAGGAAGGGAGAGCCACAATTACACAAAATATTGTTTCTTTTAATGAAGTACATTGAAGAATATATAAATATAGATCTGTATAAATTAAAGTAGTTATAAGGGGAGGGGAGGAAACGTGCTGACTCACGGTATTAAAAAAAAAAAGGAACAAGAAAAGGAAAAAGGGGAGGGAGAAAGCCAAAACAATAAAACCACAATGTACGACACAGGACGGGGATGATATCACAGACACCACAGACATGGAACAGCATGTGCTGGTGTTAAAACTTACAGGCACGTAAACTGGTGGAGCAATCATTAACAGAGACAGAAGAAAGTGGGAAGGCTCTCTCAAGGGTGTCCATGTTACTATGCACACTGCCTGACATGCAAGAGCAGTCACACTCAGAGCGTCCGCAATCAAAACAACATGCCAGTTTGATTCTCTTGTAGATGGACATCTTGGCTATAACCATGGGTTGGATGGGAGGAGAGGAAGAGTAGCAGGTTAATGGAAAGGTTAAATATAACAATGCAGCTGGAAGGTCATTTAAGGGATTTAAGATACAGGCCTTAGTTTATGGCAGTCTTGACCCAGGGATATAATCATTCTGATTATTAATAACACTGTGGTTGTACATCCAATGTAGAGGAAAGATAAGTGATTCTTTCTGTTGTGTCTAGGGGGTGACACAAGACAAAGACATTTCTTTGTTGCATGGGGATAATAAGAACCACCAAAGAGAGGCAGAAACATATAAAGGCTTTCCCTCGGACCCTTGTTGCCACTTTAATCATTAAAGTGAAAAGCTGAATAGTGCAAAGCCACTGCTTCTTAAGCTAAATTTGGCTTTGACCCTTTCATCCCCTCAGTACTAAGGAGATCGCAATCTCATTTGTTGAGCATGCACCTCAGAGGACATAAAACCAATTTGATGAAATACCAAATTATGTCCATTGCAAGAGGTGCTGCTACTAGCTGGGATTCCTGCATTGCAGGGGGTTGGACTAGATGACACCCAGGGTGCCTTCCAATTCTACAATTCTGTGGTTCTAAGTTCAACATTAAGGGCAGTTCACCAAAGTGCACCAAATATGGGTCCACTGGAACATGTTGAACCAATCATCATCGTCATCATCTTTTCTCTTCTGTATCTATTGCGGGATTTCAGTATTGTAACCACCACAAGAAATAAATTTGAAAAGCCATCAAATGTCATAAAGCCAAGTATTTTCCCCTTTTTCAGTCAGGCTGATGAAACTCAATGCAAATTGACAGCCCTTCAACTTGGAATGGTTTCAGGTTTCAGTGCTTCAAATGTGCTGTCTTTGAGAAAGCCCAATTTGTTCAATTCTACTAAAGTTACTTCAATCACAAACAACACATGAAGGTGAAACCAAAGGACATCTTATAATTGTTTCTCATGTTTTAGTGACATTGAAGCATGTCGCTGGTAGTCAAAAAGCACAACCCGTAAGAGCAAATGTGCACCCAAACTTTTTTTTTTAAAGGCTTGTAACCTTACAAAGAAGCAGTCACAATTTCCATGTTAATTTAAAACATTTCCCATTGACTTGGGGGTTGCTGTTGTTTTTAAACTGAGAAAGTAGGGTATAAATCTTCCAAAATGGGTCAAGTCCTATTCTAAGGCCTCTATGACTTGCCATACACAGTATATCTGACAAGCAAGGGGTAACGTCATGGTTGTGGGAAAACAGGCATTGAGGGAGATGGATGAGTGATCTCTTCAGCAGTGATTCTGTTCCTCTAAAACGTTGCTTGCATTTCCTGTGGCATGTGTTCTTAGCATTCTCTTTGAGTTATCTTGCAGCTGTTTGAATATGTCAACATGCAACATCAGGCTCGGTCAGCACACCATACATCATTCCCCAGAACTTGATTTTTAGGACAAAGCTGGAATTCCACTACAGCTTTTGATAGGTAACAGTTTAGACTACTAAAAATTATTCAGGACAACTTATAGTTAGTTCATCAGTTTTCCCCGTCTTTTCTTTGCGTCTCCATCACTCATTTAAGGGTTATTCAGAAAAAAAGGGGGGAAACATTTCTTCATTCAACAAAGATTATGTTTGTCCAAATATTCCTACATTAAAAAACCCCAAAACATATCAATATTTGGCTTTTCTCTTCTTGTTTAAAGGAAAATCAAGATCTGGTCTGAAATGCACTGATTTGGTGAAAGAAAAATGAAAGTTATTCCATGATGCATAATATACAACTGCTTTGAAGAAGCTTCTACCAATCAAATGCTGTAGCGAAACCCAAGTAACTGCCAGTTGTATAATGTTTTGATATTGGTTAGTAACAGTCCCTGGTTTTCATTTCCATCTAAGTTGTATTTTGTCAAAATGCAATAATAGAATAAGACACCGGGGGGGGGGGGTACAGAAGAGGAAAATATTTAAGAACCATTTTCTTCAACAATAATTTGTATTCTTCTGTTCAATAATGGAACTGGTGCAAGGCACATTTCAAGACCCAATGCATTTTAGGGACTGTTTTTAATTATTAATATCAATTATTCTGGAGACCATGCATCATTTTATAATACATTCTGTTAACATGCAGGAAACAGTCTCAAATATGATAGCAAACTTCTCAAAAGGACTTGCTATGAAGGTTTTAATCAATCATCATATGAGCAATCACATATCAGAGCAGCACAGTTTGTAAGGCAACATGCTCATTACTCTTCATTCCTGTTACACAGTCATTTTGCATTCATACCAAATAGAAGAAGAAAATAAATATTTTTAAATGCACCCGCAAACATATAACAAGATGGAATATTAGGAATAATGGTTGCTGAGCAGATTAAAGACATGATGGAATGATTAAAGCTGGTACAGCCAGACACATACTGTTTCCCATTAAACCACCATAAATGTTAATTAAATATGGCAATCAGCAGAAAGACAGGAGACTCTTCTGTACAACTTCATTAATTTTGGTGTCATGGTAGTGGAGCACCTCTTAAAATTCTACAAAAGCCAACCTGTTTCAAACATATACCCTCGGAAGAAGGTATCTGCCCACTAAACAATATTTTCACTTTGACAAGCAAAGCAAACAGGGATAAAGGTCTTCTCTGCTGATTACCTGTTTTTTTGTTTTTTTTGTTACCATTGTCTATCCAACTGCTACCACTCCTCTGCCTGGCTTTTACATCACCAATGGTAACAAAAAGTAGATCTATGAGGACATCTAGTGGAACAGCACCAAACAACAGCTGGCTAAAGAAAACCTGGACTCCGCGTCAGTCAACTGGGGTTGAGTAAAAAAAAGGAAAGGGGGAAAAGAGCCAGACTACCATTATGAATTGAAATGGATACAATGTCATTTCAATTCAACTTCTCTTATGATCCACAGCAAGAGGTAAATGACAACAAAGGAAAACTTCACAAAGAAATTACGGTCACAAAGGAACTGTAGTGTTACAGGAACAGCTAGATGGATTTAATTTGCCTTGTGGCGATGTTGGTTAAGATCATCAACCTGAAGAATAGCAAAGGGTTCCCCCACAGCACAGTTTCAGCTGTGCAAAAAAATATTTTAAAAATTTAAAAATACAGCAGCGTGTCTTAAAACTGGTTGTGACAATTGATTTTTCTCTGCGCTCAACAGGCAGAGCTTTTTCTCCCTTGCTTCATAGTACACCAGGGAAACCACAGACTTCCTGCGCCTTCTGCAATTTTTTTTTAAAAGTTCTGGCTTTTAAATAATAGTAAAGGGAGAGTGTTAGCTGTTTCCGATTATACAGACTGCCAGGGTTTTGCAGTCAAAAATTGCGTAGCTATATATAAGGATTAAAGGAAGCAGTTTGATCATTCTACTATACAATACTTTTCCAATGTTTCATAGCATGTTTGGATTAATGATGTCTAAGAAAGCAATCAACTTTTTTATATTCCTTGCCTTTTATATTCCTTCAGTATGCAACATGGGGAAGTAGAATGCTTCTTAATAAGTGAGTATCTACACTAAAATTATATTATAAACTGCAAATCTAAATACCACTGAAAATCCTCTGCACACCACAGTTTTGCCTTTCCCACACTCAGTAAGCATTAGCAATGTATTGCCTGCCAGTACAGTCATACCTCGGTTTAAGTACGCCTTGGTTTGAGTATTTTCAGTTTAAGTACTCCGTGGACCTGTCTGGAACAGATTAATCCACTTTCCATTACTTTCAATGGGAAAGTTCGCTTCAGGTTAAGTACGCTTCAGGTTAAGTACAGACTTCCGGAACCAATTGTGTTTGTAAACCAAGGTACCACTGTACTGGTTCTAGCCGAGATCAGAATTTAAGTGTTTTATGTGCAAGGAAGAATGAATAAAACTTTACTTTTAGATCATTTAGGGAAAATTGGTCAGCATTATTTTCTGTCGAGTGCCGCATTCCTTTAGGGATAATCTGTTGAGTGCCGCATGCTGACTGTGCATGGGGCTAAAAACAGGGGTTGGCAACCAAAGGGTCATGGGCCACAAGCAGCCCACAGGGGTCGTTTAATCGGCCCCTAAACCAAGCCGCCCACTCGGCGAGCCCCTGCACGCTTTGCTAAACCGGCAAAGTGCAGCATGGGGACTCACTTCCATGGTGCCGGAAATCGTGTCTGCGCAGACGCCGGAAATCGTGGGCATGTGTGAACCAGCCCGCGGAGGGATCTCCGCTGGAGCGAACCGGCCTAGGTGAGGTAAACCTTGCCAACCCCTGGGCTAAAAGCCAGCAGTGGGCAAGGCCAGAGTCAAAGGAAGCATAACATCCTCTCCCTTTCTGACACCTGCTTCCACCTGCTTTTTCTTCCTCTTCCTTCTGATTTGCTGTTCACTTTTACCAAAGTTCTGAACTAGCCACTTGTAGGGGGCTTTGGGAATCAATCAATAAAATTAGGCTGAGGGACACACATGTCACTAAGGCTGTTCTGCTTTACCTAAACACTGGCAAAATAACACCCTTTAAACTCACATCAATAGCTGTGGGTATGGATTTTGTAACCAGAATTAACAAGAAAAATCTACCCACCTTGACTCGCCTCTGAAAATAAGGTATGTGCTGCCCCACAACCAATCTTATTTTGACTGCCGAAATCTGACTCCTCCAAATATTCAGGTAACAAGTTTGAATTTCAAATAACAATATTTGAATATACTAAAATTTGATACCCAAATTGTGCATTCATTGACTGATTTTTTAGATCTCGTCTGTTGACTGGGACTGACATTTCAGTGACACAATTGATGCCTTTCAAAGACTAATGATTTTGCTGAACATTACTTAGGAGTTAAATATATTCACAAGCATCAGGATTCTGACTGGGACAATGTTTTACAGAACTAGTGCTTCTAAACAAAACAAAACTAATATTAAGAGTAAAACTAGGATTATATGAAGAAGTTTAATCATTATAATTGAATAAAGCAAAATGAACTCTAATATGGCATATGGTTTGTTTTCCTTAAACATGGTTAGCTCCTGCAGTGCTCTAGTCTCTGCACTTGCTAGTTGACATATAATGCCATCTGGGGACAGAGTTTAATGTGCTAGGCTAACTCAAAATGTTAAAATACACCTGGGTCTTAACCAGACCTGGGGCAGCAAACGATCCATGATTCCTGCTAACCATGGTTAAGTCTTATTTCTGCATATGTATTTTTATTTATAAGAATGTTGATAAACTGCCAGCTCATTATAAATATCAAGGCTGCCATAAAACTATAAAGTCATAAAGTTATAAAATCATATAACTCCGGGGAAATGTATGTGTGAGAAGGAAATATTTCAAGTGGTGCAAAATCCAACAGTGCTAATTTCTGAGCAACTGGTCCCAAATTAAATCAACAAGGAGAATTTAACCCCAGAAAGTCATACTAGTGAATTCTTCGTGAACTCTGTGCAAGGCAATGATCTTGGCCAGGCATGGCCAAACTTGGCCCTCCAGATGTTTTAGGATTACAACTCCCATCATCCCTAGCTAACAGGACCAGTGGTCAGGGATGATGGGAATTGTAGTCCCCCAAAAATCTGGAGGGCCAAGTTCGGTCATGCCTGATCTTGGCTCTATTCAGCCATCACTGATCAGCTTGAACAAGCTGGCTAATTAATGGGATCCCTGAGTTGCTCACGGATGCCGAGCCATGAACAGAAATTTTATGTTCCTCCTCGCCTTATGATACAATGGGTATCATAATCACTATCGCAAAAGGCTATTGAAGTACAGGAGTACACAAAGTGACCCCATGTGATAATAGCTTTTTGAGAGGTGCCAAAGACGCACTCAAACTGGATGGGAGGCCCACCAGGCAAAGTGCCATATTATTGGGGCTTCTTGTCCATACACATGTCCCCTTTTGAAACTGCAGTTCCTTTCCACTACTTTAAAATATTTTTAAGTGGCTTATCAGGAGGCTTATCAACCCAGTTGCAAATGGGGGCAGGAGTTGCATTTCAGGAAAGCCAGCAGGATGGCTCCACTCCTTAATCTGAGCACCCCACATCCTCTGGAGCGGACTTGATTCCATGAACTCAGATCAAGACTTGACTGAGCGGACTTGATTCCATGAAAGCTTGTGCCATAATGCATTTGTTAGTCCTTTAAAGTGCTACAGGGCTCTTGGGTGTTTTTATTTCTTACAACAATATCCCACACCATGTCCTGCCGCTACTTAACTTTCCCCTAAAGTGCGCAAGACTAATTAGAAGTTTTGCTTGGAAGCATTCAGTGGAGACACTTGTTTTTTTTTAATGGGAGCCATGAAGAAGGTGCATAAATGCAACAACACATTTAAAGCAATGTGTAGCTTGGGTACACTCCCCCCCCAGATGTTAAACGTAGCCCGAAGGTAAATGAATAGCAATGCCCCAGGGGACTGATTTACACTTCACGGCTTGCATCCAACATTGTGCCCATGGAGTTCCACTTGTGCAAATGGGCTTCCCTTGCCTTTCCTCTCCCTGCATGCTCTCAACATCTGCATGGGGTGGGTGGGCAGCTCATCAACCCTGTGGAGCCCATTTGGACAGTGCATGGAGGGCTATAAGGAAAAAGGAGGGGAAATTCCCACTGCAGAAGTAGAACTCTGCTGTGCTGGGGGGACAGCAGCATTGGATACTACCCCATAATTTTTAGGTGCACACTTTAAAAAGTATTAATGTGTGAATGAGGACAAGGCACAATTAGTGGGCTGGGGGCATTTAATAAGGGTACAGTTTCACAGAAGGCAGAGGGCCTTCTCGGTAGTGGCGCCCACCCTGTGGAACGTCCTTCCATCAGATGTGAAGGAAATAAACAACTATCTGACTTTTAGAAGACACCTGAAAGCAGCCATTTAGGGAAGTTTTTAATGTTTGATCTTTTATCATGTTTTTAATATTCTGTTGGGAGCCGCCCAGAGTGTCTGGGTTTCCCCAGCCAGATGGGTGGGGTTTAAATCAGGCATAGGCAAACTCGGTCCTCCAGATGCTTTGGGACTACAATTCCCATCATCCCAGACCACTGGTCCTGTTAGCTAGGTATCATGGGAGTTGTAGTCCCAAAACATCTGGAGGGCCAAGTTTGCCTATGCCTGGTATAAATAAATAAATAAATAAATAAATAAATAATATATTATTATTATTATTATTATTATTATTATTATTTATATCCAAGATTAGCTGCAGCTCTCTGCTTAACACATAATTGGTTACAAACCAATTAAGCAGCCTTGTGCTCTGATACATTACAGAAAATGTAGTATTTAGGATTTCCACAACGCTAGCATTCTTGTTCCTTCTGAGATATTCTTTAGTCTTTCTTTCTGAAACATAACAAAAATGCAGGAAGGAGACTAAGTTCACCAGGCCAAATTATCTACAGCAAGTCTGCCCACCCCCCTGCCTCCCACTCAGTGCTACACTCTATGCACACACGATGCTGTGCACTAGACTGACCTAGACTCAGTTTTGCTAATATTTGAAACCAGATAAATTTCACAATGTGATGTCCTTTTACACATTTCTATATATGTATGGGAACTACTTATCTATGAGTGGTTTATAGCTGAGAGCAACATTTAAACAACCACATAAATGGTGGCTTATTGTGATGGTTCCTGGCCATGGAATTGGTACTTTGCTAGAAGCGAAGTCTTGGTTCCCATGGAAAGAGTAAAGCAGTCAGCCCCTGCCTATGTGATTGGGATCATTTAAATGTCTACCCTGCTTTGTGGATGCCACTCACAGGGAAGTGGTCCTCCTGTGTTTTGGAGGGCACATGAAAAGCATTTCAGTGGGGAGTGATAAGAAACAAAGTTGGAGACAGTTGATGCCACTAAAAATATACTTAGGCCACGCACACATGATTGTTGTTATTTCTTCAGCAAAGTCTACAGACTAAGGGAAATACTTAGCAACAATAATTTATAATTAGTATTTTAGAACTACCTCTTTCTACTTAAGAACTGGTACCACAACTGTATTAGTATATCAGGGTTCATTAACTGGTACACAGATGGATATTTGCCAAGTTTGAATGTTTGATGCTGGAAGTCATTCATTGGCTATTTTATATTAAATGTTCTGTGCATCTTTGACTGGGAACTAGAGCTGAACAACAGAGGAAAGGGCATTTCTGCAATACAAATGTATACATGGCTTCCCTCAATCCTCCACAAAAGACTCCTAAGAACTGGCAGGATTTCAGTTGGAGACCCTTGAACAACAGTTCCCAGAGTTCTCCTGGACAGTGGGGATGACTATTAACCTAGTTGACCTGCTGCAAACAGGGGTGGCACTTTCTCTCAGCCTCGTAATAGATAACAAATTAGGAAAGCTTGAGAAAAAAATTGTTTGATTTACAATTGGGGGGGGGGATACAGTTGGGTATGGAAAATACAGTTGGGAATGAGAAGAGGCCAGGGGAAAGCAAGTTGAAAGACTGCTGTATTTTCTTCAACGTCGCACTGACCCACAATAAAGAATGAGAAAAGGTGTGGGTATGAGACGCCACCGCTACATGCAACATAAAAGTGTAAAGAAAAGAATTGGAATACTGGACAAATGAATACTCTCTACTGGAAGAAAGACAGGTTGGATTGCACTCTGGGCTACAGGGAGCCCGTTTTTACTCACAATAGATCACTATCAGTGTGTAGTTAAAATATAGTAGGGGCCGTGTTCCAAGGCAGCAAGAGGAAAAATAAATCAAAACATTGTCAATATCACAGGTTAATGCAATTTCCTTCAAACATTATCAGTGTACACACACATGACCTGTACCTCGGGGGTTCAATAGCCCCCTTTTGGAAGGAAGCATCGCGGCTGGAGGAGGGGAAGAAAAGCATTGCATATTTATACTAAAGTGGTTAATACAAGAAGAAGAAACCAGAGTAAGTATATCATCATCCCCTGTTGCAACTTTCATCTCAGGCTGGCTGTGGCAAATAAAAACTTTAGGGCTGTCATTCAGTTACATGAATCAGTCGTGTTAAGTTTTCATTGATCATTCTGTTAAATAAGAAAGTCAATCACCAAATTATATGAATATGAATCAAACGATTGTTCTGCTTGGGGAGGAAAACAATGTTCATTTTTAGATGATCCATGCAAACATTTCATAGCATCTCAGCAGGCGGGCACCATCTTAGAAGAGGGTTCTTCTCCTTCTTGCAAGAGAAGGGGGAAGCATCTCTGCTGAAGTGCCTCTAGCCACCTGCAATTTTTCTAAGAGCTTGCACTAAACATATATATATATAGTTTAAAAGATGCCTAACACACTCAATCGACTAAATACTGCAGCCTCAATGAAGGTTTGTTTCTCTAACCACAATATGTATTAATACTTGTACTCTGCTGGAAAGTTGTAATGAAATTAAAGCAAGAACACAACTGAAAGCAGATTATACCACAAGGCTACACAGTAATCCGGAGCACAGGAATTTCACAGTAGAATTTCTTTTCGGACAACATTACATGAAAATCTACAGATTATTCAAGGAATAGGGAGAAGAGGGCTGTAAGAAGGGGGGGGATATCTGTGGAAGAAAAGCAAGGTTACTCTAATTATCTCTGGCTTTGTGGAACTGCAGAGCTCTGTGCTGAATTATTAATACTAGGCTTAACAGGTTTGGACAAACAGCTATGTAGGTCAGACTCACTTTTAGACCCTGACAATACTGAAGCTAATGTTCAGACAGCATCTGAAGGGACGTGAAACCTCTGATGCATTATTAAAGAACATGGCTTTCAACTATCCCAGGAAACTGCATGTAATTAATGCCACAATAATTAAGATTTCCACGTGAAAAAAGATATTCTATCAAATTCCATTCACCTGTACACACAGGTTTATTCTTGTGCCTCCCTTTCATCTTATGCATAATTTCCATTTAAGGTTTCTATTTTTTGTTATAAAGCTCACCAATTACAAAAAGCTAAAGTGTGTGTGGGGGGGGGGAGAAGGAGGGCAGAGAGAGAAAAGGTTCGCTCTCACTGCCATCCATAAATGAAGCTGACAAACTGAGTGGAGAGTGGAGAACTCCAAATCTTGCAGCTTTACAAAGTACATTGTCAGTACTAATGTAACTATTTGACATTTTACAGCAGATTAGACAAATTCTGCTGCACAGAAAGACATGGGGAGTGGAGAGGAGAGGGGGGAAGAGAAGTAGGCAACATTCCTCCTGTCCCTCTCGACATGCTTCTCTCCTAACATGGCCTGCAATCCTGTACTGCTAGTTTCCTGAAATTCAACTGAATCATATTCCTTCCATCTAGTCACACACACTATTTACCTAACTTTCACCAGGTGGTGCTACACTTCTCTATGCCTCTGCCAATTTACAGGTGAAAATGGCAGAATAGACAGTCCCCAGACTCAGAGATTCTTGGGGTGAGGGTTGAAATCTTGGGTAGCAAGACTACAAAGACCTCTGCCTCACTGCTGGAGGGCTGGATTGAAGAGCTGTCACCAGCATGACTGAGCTGTGTCGTCAGTGGCTTCCTTGTGAAGCCTGGGGTTTCTTTAAAGCTTACCAGGGGTCCTTCAGTGAGAAGAACATGAAGGGCAGATAAGTAGCCTTGAAATAAACCTTGCCCACAAATACTGGTCTTCCCTGCAAGATAATTCTTGGCCTGCTATAGGGAGCCTTCTCTGCTTACACAGAGCAGCATGAAATGAGTGAAGTGTCCCCCACTTCCTCTAGAGCAGGCACCCCGAAACTCGGCCTTCCAGATGTTTTGGGACTACAATTCCCATCATCCCTGATCACTGGTCCTGTTAGCTATGGATGATGGGATTTGTAGTCCCAAAACATCTGGAGGGCCGAGATTGGGGGTGCCTGCTCTAGAGCATGCAAAGCTACTGTGGCAAACATGCAGAGGGTTCCCAGGCATTCTAAAGTCCTCATGTGAAAAGAGAGAGTGGAATCGAGCACATTCACCCCCACTTCAGGGTTCAAAATCATGCAGGTAGCCTACGTAAGTGCAGCAGAATCCCCATTCCATTACAGAGGTGAACAGGGATGGCAACAAGATGACTGGTGTTGGAGCTAGTGCATTCACAAGCACTCTCCCTCATCACTGGAGGGGTTTAAAACTCCAACACTGTGGGATGCAAAGGGTTAAGTGCAGTCAAGTCACAACAATCCCTAGATAGTCCACTTGGAGGACTGAGGAGGAGGATATGACTAAGCGTAGTTTCCTCTTCCTTCACATGCAAATGAGTTGAGGAAGTGGCAGATAAATCCTGAAGGAAACAGCCATTTTCCCTCTCTTGGACCAGACCTCTTGGACTACACACATCTTAGTGAGTCTCTCCCTCAAGGCCTCCAGCCTAGAGAGAGAGATGAGATGGAGTCTCACTTCTTATAAGTGAACTTCACAATGTATATATTACCTTTTAACTAAGCAAGTCTACCTCTTGAGTGTGCTGTACCTCGAGATGCTTGTAAGTAAACATCTTTTATACTTTTAAGAGCATTGTGTTGTGTCTTTTCTTTTAAGAGGGAAAAAGGGGAAATACCAGGAAAATACACTTTATTTTAGTGGCTTAAATCAAGCCTGCGCAAACGTTCTTCTGCTGTGTATTTTGCAAAAGGGGAATGTTTTACTCTGCTAAAGTTTTGTGCTTGCTAGCGCAAGCGGGGATAGGATATATTAAACAATATCTCCTCATCCACATTCCTGAACATTCCCACATAGGGTTATTGCGGCCCAGAGTTGCGTATTTTGTGTATTTTTGAAGGATTGATTTGGATTGTGATTTTGAACTCTGTAGGATTTTTCCAGTTAGGATTTCCTGGTTGAGCACATGGTCTCTTTGTTCTGCAGTGTGCTTGGGGGATTAACTACCCCTCCCCTCCCTCAGAGTTTACAGCACTGAGAAAGCTCAGAGGTAGTGAAGATATTTTTGAGATTTTGAATTTGATTTTTGAAAGATTTTTGAATTTTGGAAATTTTTGAAGTTTTAAGATGGCAAGCTCCAGTTTTGATAGTGAGGCAAGACCAAGTTTTATGCTGCTGGATGACAATAATTTTGTGCAGTGGAAGCAGCGCGTTTTAGTTTATCTTGCTGCTAGGCGTGTTCTGCAGGCCATTAAGGAAGAAAAGCCTACAGGAACCGATGCAGAAGCTTTAGCTAAGATAGAAGCTTGGAGTATTAAAAATGATGAAGCCAAGCACATAATTTTGAGCAGTTTGAGGAATGAGCATCTATCAATGATAAATTTTGAAGATGATGCATCTAAGATCCTAGAGGACATTGAACGCATTTATGCACAATCTACAGAGAGTTCCTATAGATACTTGTTGGATAAGTTACTCAAGTTGAAGATGAATTCTAGAGAAGAGTTTACAGAGCATTTTAAGAATTTTTCTGAGATTGTTCAAAGAATTGCCCTTACTCCCAGAGCCTTTGATGATGTGACTAAAGTAACGTTTATGCTTGCATCATTGGGACCTACGTTTGCTCCATTTAAAAGTATAATGGATCACACAAAGGATTTAACTTTTAATGAGCTTATCAACCATTTAAGAGAGGAATGCAGAGATAGCCTTGATTCTCAAGAAAGGAATCCAAGGAGGAAGGATAGCAGCTATGCATCCAAGCATTTTGGAAAGTCCAGACAGACATCTAGAGAAATAATTTGTTTTAAATGCAATGGGAAAAACCACATAGCAAGGAACTGCAAGAGTCAAAATGGGGATAAAGTTGAATCCCACCCCTCAAAACCACAAGGTGTTAAGAAGGGGAGTCATGAGCAAACCATGTTGATGCAGGAGAGGAGTTTAGCTGTCCAGGATTGTGAAAATAAGCGCAATAAGTGGATTCTTGACAGTGGAGCGAGTTCTCATTTCTGTTATGAAAAGGAGTATTTTAATGAGATTAATGGGGATGAAACCTCTGAAATTGAGATTGCTGATGGCAACATTGTAAAGGCAATTGGTTCAGGAACTGTGAATTTGAAATTCAACGTAGATCATGAAACAATTAATACTAAGATAACTGAAGTTAAGTTTGCACCAAAGCTTAATTGCAACTTACTCAGCGTGTCCAGTTTGGACAGGAAAGGTTTTAAAATTACATTTGAAAAAGGACAATGTATTGTGACTAAGCATGATGAAGTTTATGTTCAAGGCACACTAAAGGATGGTGTATATGAGCTTAATGTTTCAGAGAACCAGCAGAACCAGTCTGCAAAGGTGGCGCAACCAAGTCAAAAGGACGAAGGAAGTCTGGAACTCTGGCACAAGAGACTTGGACACAGAGACACCAACGTTATTCTGGAACTACAGAAAGGTGATCTTGTGAGAGGTCTGCAGGTAAAGCAAAGCAACACAAATACACCAACATCAAAATGTATAACTTGTGTTAGTGAGAAAGCAACTAAACCTTCTTTCCCACGTTGTGCAGAGAAGAGAAGCACTAAAGTATTGGACATTGTCCATACAGATCTATGTGGACCAATGAATGTGTCTTCTCTAGGAGGTAATAAATATATTTTGATATTTTTGGACGATTTCTCGAGATTCTGCGTAGCCTACTTTATCAAGGAGAAGAGTGAGACAGTGGAATTGTTCAGGGACTATCTTAACATGGTCAAGAACAAGTTCCAGCGAGCCCCTTCCATTTTAATGTCCGATAATGGTGGGGAATTTTGTTCACATGAGATGCAGGCCGTCATGGCTAGAGAAGGCATATCACACGTGACCACAGTTGCCTACACACCCCAACAAAACTCAATTGCAGAGAGGAAATTTAGATCCATTTTGGAAATGACAAGGTGCATGCTAAAGGAAGCTAACTTGTCACACAGGCTGTGGGGTGAAGCGGCTCGTTGCTCAGTCTATCTTCAGAACAGACTGCCCACGAAAGGCGCAGAGCGCACACCATTTGAACTTTGGCATGGAAAAGCCCCAAATTTGTCACATATACGTGTATTTGGAAGTTTGTGCTACTATCATGTGCCCAAGGAGCACAGACACAAACTTGATTCCAGAGCGAAGGCAGGGATCCTAGTTGGGTACGCTTCTGGAGGAAAAGGATATAGAGTCTTGGATCCGCAAACTGGCAAGACAAGTTCGCAGCATGTAATTTACTTCGATGAGCAAGGCAAAGTTGATACAAAGGACACTGCCATTGATTGTTCCAAGGAGCCACAGGATGAGGAATTTGTGATTTTTCCTTTTGAACCAATACAAAGTACTAATCCAACTTCTAGTGTCGTAGCACCCCCTATAGGTGACACCCGAGAAGACGTGGAGGTCCAGGCCCCTGGCAGCACCAGAGACGAAGATGATGACGAGCAGCTGTATGGGGATATGCCACTGCTGGAGGAGGATGAGGAAGCTGATGCGGTCGAAAGACCAGAGGTCAGACGCTCATCCAGAACCAACAGAGGTGTTCCACCATTACGGCTGTCCTACCTTACAAGGTCGGCGTCTCCACAGGAACCTTCCAAATGGGAAGAGATAGAGAGGATGCCACCAGATGAAGCCAGTCTCTGGAGGAAAGCTGCTCAGGAGGAGATAGATGCACTTCATCGGAACAGGACCTGGACACTCACAGAACTACCTCCTGGTAAGGAAGCAATTGGAAGTAAATGGGTGTTCAAGGTTAAAAAGGGTTCAGAAGGGGAGGTGCAACGCTACAAAGCTAGGCTTGTGGCACAAGGTTTTTCCCAGAAGTATGGAGAGGATTACGATCAAGTGTTTGCACCGACAGTTCGATACAGCAGTGTCAGACTACTTTTAAGTATTGCAGCATCTAAGCAAATGTCAGTTTACCATATTGACATTGCGACAGCCTTTCTTCACGGCGAAATTTCTGAGCAGATTTATATGAAGCAGCCCAAAGGTTTCATTAAACCAAATGAGGCACATCTAGTGTGCAAGCTGCAGAAAGGACTTTATGGTTTGAAGCAAGCAGCGAGGGCTTGGAACCAGAAACTCCATGAGATGCTGGTGCAGCTTGGGTACAAGCAAGGGACTGCTGATAAGTGCTTGTACACCAAACAAAGGAATGGACAGTTTTCGTACATTTTAGCCTTTGTTGACGACCTTTTAATTTCTACGTCAAATGAGAAAGACTATAAAGACATAGTCAAACACCTCAACAGGGAAGTAGAGGTCAAGGAACTTGGAAAAGTGAAATACTACTTGGGAATTCAAGTTGAGAGAGAAGAGGATGGATCGTTCTTACTCAGCCAAAGGCAAAAGATAACTGAACTGATTGAAAGCATGCAGATGCAGGACGCACACCCAGTTGCGACACCGATGGCCACAGACTTCTTGAAGAATCAACAAGGTTCGAAGTTGCTGCCAAACAACACGCAATACAGGTCAGCGATTGGCAAACTTTTGTATTTGGTTACCACATGCAGACCTGACCTGGCAAGTGCAGTGGGGATCCTAAGTAGGAAAGTAAGTTGTCCCACTGAGCATGATTGGGCTGGAGTTAAGAGGGTTGTTCGTTATCTAAAGGGAACCATGGACTGTAAATTAAAACTGCCAGCTGTCAGAGACCCTAAACTGCTTGGGTACACTGATGCGGATTGGGCTGGGGACAATAAGGATTATAAATCCACAAGTGGCTATGTTTTTATGTATGGGGACGGAGCTATTGCATGGGGCAGCTATAAACAGAAATGTGTAGCTTTATCGTCCACAGAATCTGAGTACATTGCGGCTTCGGAAGCTTGCAGAGAGATCCCCTGGCTGGATCAGCTCCTGAAGGACTTTGGCGTGCCAAGAACGGGACCTGTCAGCTTGATGGAGGACAATCAGAGCAGTATGAAGCTGACACAAAGTGAAAAGTTCCTTGCACGCACCAAACACATTGGGGTCAGGTACCACTACATACGCCAGGTGATCGAGGATGGACTTGTTGAAATGTGTTACTGCAACACTGACCAGATGACTGCAGATGTCCTAACAAAGCCCCTGCCAAGAGAGAAGTTCCAGGATCTTCGTGGCAAGCTGGGACTCTTGGGTGGTTGATTAAAGTTATTTATGTATGTTTTTGTGTATGTTGTGAATTGCCTGAGAAGGGGTTTGTGGGATGCAAAGGGTTAAGTGCAGTCAAGTCACAACAATCCCTAGATAGTCCACTTGGAGGACTGAGGAGGAGGATATGACTAAGCGTAGTTTCCTCTTCCTTCACATGCAAATGAGTTGAGGAAGTGGCAGATAAATCCTGAAGGAAACAGCCATTTTCCCTCTCTTGGACCAGACCTCTTGGACTACACACATCTTAGTGAGTCTCTCCCTCAAGGCCTCCAGCCTAGAGAGAGAGATGAGATGGAGTCTCACTTCTTATAAGTGAACTTCACAATGTATATATTACCTTTTAACTAAGCAAGTCTACCTCTTGAGTGTGCTGTACCTCGAGATGCTTGTAAGTAAACATCTTTTATACTTTTAAGAGCATTGTGTTGTGTCTTTTCTTTTAAGAGGGAAAAAGGGGAAATACCAGGAAAATACACTTTATTTTAGTGGCTTAAATCAAGCCTGCGCAAACGTTCTTCTGCTGTGTATTTTGCAAAAGGGGAATGTTTTACTCTGCTAAAGTTTTGTGCTTGCTAGCGCAAGCGGGGATAGGATATATTAAACAATATCTCCTCATCCACATTCCTGAACATTCCCACAAACACATGGCTCTTCCCTGAGGGATAATCATGCATTGCGACTGGGCACGCAAAAAAACTGCCAGCGACTCTCAGTCATAGATATTATGGTTCTCTGGCAGTGCCTTAATTGAATTACAAGTAACGGCCCAGTTACATCCAGCTCTAGGTGACATCCATTAGAATCAATGGGATTTGGCCATGTATAATTAGGCACAGGTTGCTCTCTAATGAGGGATCACTTATATTCCGTATGTGTTGAGATGTCAACTGCATACCAGGCTTGTGCCTGGAACCACACAGTTATGTGAGCAAACCCTGCTGCCACAAAATGGGTGTTCGTAGGGAAAATTTGCAGGGCAGATGCAGTCGGTGGAGGGTGAATTGGCTGCTTTCCTCCTGCAACTCCCTCTCCAAGTTCCAGACCTAGATTTGCATCGCAACAATGCAACTTGGTGCATTGTATGCAATTCTGGCCAATGTGTGGACTCATACACAGATGGACTCACACAGAAATAAGGAGACTTAGGATGGGATCCACCAAAGTAGCCCTATCAACAGAAGGGCTGCTCAAGAACTTCTGCTTGTGCATATTTCCCTTGGCAGAAGCCCCAGAACAGCTCGTGGAGGAAGGAAAGTGGGATTGTTCCATCTGGCAAGCTGAAATGCTCGCACAGACACAACATTCATAGCGGTGCAATGCTGAATTCCACTCTTAGTCTGCAATGCTATATATAGTTGCTTGGACATAAGACATAAGTCTTGTTGAACTCAATGGGACTAACTTCTGAGTGGACTGCATAAGATTGCGCTGTGAGAAAGTGCTCAAGGGGGGGGGATCCAATTTTGCTATCCATGCCTCCTTCCCAACCTGTTCTGTTGATTCCATACTCAGGACAACGTTTCTGACATCTTCCTTCTATGCCATCCTTCATTTTATTTCAACATCTGTCCGACAGTTTTTCATTCACCAGAATGACTGATGCTTGCAATCACTAGACTATTTCTTATATACTGAGGGCTGAAAGGTTGGTCCTCTGGGGGCTTCCCTGTAGTTTTAGAGTTACCTTTTGCTGGAAGGCATTTTGGAGGATTCATTTCCAGTTCTTTAATTTCCTCTCATTGGCCTCCAATATGTTTATTTTCTTTGTCATTCTGTTATCTGTCTGCCTGTCATAATATTTCTGCATGGGCAGTGACGCAAATATATAATCTGCAGTATTCATATAAAGGAGCAGTTTATATGATCAGCATAATTGCGATAAAACTTTGTCTCCTCCCTTGGACTAGACCACTTCAGCCTTTGAGAAGGGCTATGTTCTTCCCCCCTTCCAACTCCCCCCCCACACCTGTGCATGAAAAAATAGAACATGAATAGGAAAGATAAAGACAGTTTTGTTACTGGTGAGAAGCATTCAAACATGCAACCCACTGCTCTCAAATGCAAGCCCACGTAGTTGCAGTCCGCATAAAGTGTTACCACTTGATTCTGCTGATTATATAAACTGGCCCTAATATTAACTCATTTACTGCAGGGGTGGCTAAATTGTGCCCCTTCAGATTTTGTTGGACTACAACACTCTGGCTGGCCGGAATCGATGCAAGCTGGAATCCAACAGCATCGGCAGGGACACAAGTCAGCTATTCCTGATAACCTAGAATAAATAAATGGACTCTGGCTGAGGTTTTGATGCGCCAGTGAGCTTTTGCACAGTTGGTTTAGGGAAGTTCCCAAAGCTTGGTCCCTGTGGAGCAGCTTGGAGATTGTGGATCTGCTTTGCTTCCCAAGGCTGGACACAGCCTCTTTAAAAAATTTCCTGCATAGCTCCTTCTGATCAGTGCTTTATGTCCATGATTTGGATATGCAAAACAAAACAAAACAAATACTTGCAATGTTCAGGTAATTTAAAATTAGGGTATTTTCCTTCATGGGTGGGGTTTGCTTCAAACAGGCAATAAGTGTACTGTGGAAACCCTTATTAATGTTTTTTGGGGGGAGGGATGGGGGGAGAAATTTTGACACCTATACATAATGTGATCATTCTCTAAATTTTGTTAAGATGCCAAATAAGTTCTAATAACGGCGCAGGTAAAACCAAAAGGTGTGAAATTTAAACCTCAAAATATGCAAGCAGTAGATATTGCAGGACACAGTTATTGTGCTGGTATGCACAGATTTCCTAGCCTCTCTCTAGCACTATTCAAAATGTAGAAATATATTTAAAAGAGATCCCTTAATGCTTAACCGTTTTTGTAGACTAGAAAAGCTAGCGGGGGATGAGAGGGGGGAGGAAAATTACTTACGTCGTTTGCAGCCGCATTTTTTTATCCTTTTGGGATCTGTGATGTCATCATGACAGGCCTTGCAGTAAAAAAATGCCCTAGAGAGGGAGGGAGAATGGAAAAACTGACACATTTCTTAATCCATACAAATGAAATTAGTCCCACATTTCCTCCTTGCTACAAGTGCCAAATTAATGAAACATGCCAGCACTAATTTCCTTTAATCTTTTGAAAGGTTTAGACATTTTAAAAAGGAAATGTTTGCTACAAGACAATTAATTTCAAACACAAGGCCGGGTGATTCAAGTTCGTGCTTCTTTTAATAAATTTAACTTGAAAATAATTGGGGGAACGGTTAATAAATATGACACGGTGGATCAGATCATCCAGCTTTCATCTTGGAAAGTAGCATCCAAAGTGACTTTATTATCCAAACACACAAGAAATGAAAACACTGTTCTTGGCAGGGGAATTGCTGGCTCAAAGCCCTCTGGTTTTTATTTTTATTTTATATATATTTTGAAAAAAAGCAGACAGCTGAAGATATATAAGGCCATTTGTTCCACTTAGTTTCACATAGCTTAATGTTTTAGAGGAACTCAGATGCTGTCATGAAACAAATGAAGGACAATAGAAATTATTCTTGCAATTACAGTGCTTAGACAGACACCTCTGATGTTTTACGAGTATTTGGCTTGACTTAAGGACTCCTCTGTGAAAGTTACTTCTGCTCATACAAAGGGGGGGGCACTCATTTACCCTTTTCTGTAGCCCTCAATGCACCCCACCAAACTGGCATGAGGTCAGGGCCCTGTGCACGCACCTTATTGTAGGAAAGTACAGTGGTACCTCTACTTACGAATTTAATGCGTTCCGAACGCAATTTGTAAGTCGAAAAAAAATTGTAAGTCGAATCCCATAGGAATGCATTGGGAGAAAAAATTCGTAAGTCGAGGCAACCCTATCTAAAAATTCGTAAGTCGAAAAAATCCTATCTAAACAGCATCCAAGATGGCGGACAGAGCTCCATTCGTAAGTAGAAACATTCGTAAGTAGAGTTATTCATAAGTAGAGGTACCACTGTATAAAAAGGGAGGGGAGAACTGGCAACTTCCTGCTTGCAGTGGGAACTTCTGATCCAATATACTATTATTTATCCATGTATTTCTAAATGATATTGTGACAGATAGCCGGGGCTTGGGGCTAAATGAACAGCCTTTTTTAAAGGTTCTCCTCACCCATATACTTTGAGCATGTGGTGAGATCATGTTTTGAGGGTCTCTGACTTCTAAGACACAGTCCTACAACAGGCAAGGCTTTGTGGCTGCAGCACCCTCTTTATGGGGCTCTCTCCCAAGTGAGACCCATTAGGCCAGCTCCCTTATGCTCTTTCGGAGGCTGAGAAAATGCGTTCTTCTTCTGAAAGGCCCTTCAAAACTCATGTGGCTGGTGTCACCTGATAATTCAGATTATGGTAGTCTTATGATGCAATGTTGGTGATGCTCAATTGCTATGATGTTTTAGTGCTGGTTTCAAATCATCTTCCACAAAAGCTGCTGCTTGCCTTCTTCTATCACTGTGCCATACAGAGCGTGCTCACGTACGGTTTATGTGTGTGGTACGGAAGCTGTACTTCTCAGGATAGAGCAGGGCTGTGTAGAATTATTAAAACAGCAGAGAGCATTATTGGCTGCTCACTCTTCACCTTAAAACAAATCTACACCACCAGGTGCCATAGAAAAGCACTAGACATATCAAGAGATCCAACGCACCCTGGTCACCATTTCTTTCAGCTCCTGCCATCGGGACGGAGATATAGACAAGAACGAGCCGTCTCAGGAACAGTTTCTTCTCTAGAGCGATTTTGGCCTTAAATGGAAAGCCTGGACTTTGAAGTCATTTTATTTTATTTGTTATTTGTATTATATTTACTGTTTTTAATTAGGTTTTGTAATTTTGGATTATGCGGAATGCCTTATCTGAGTGGATGTAGCAACCGAGTAATTTCGTTGTTCCCCCAAGGGGACATGACAATAAAGATATCTTAAATATTTAGGTTATTTTATGTGAGTAAGCATAAGCTGCCTTGAGGTCCACCTTGGGCCCATTTGTTGGGGCAGAGCTTGCTCCAGCTTACCTAGACAGGGCTAGGGTGAAGCAGAGTGACAATAAATTTTGGGGTGGGTGGATGGGTGGATGACAGGTGGCAGTGCTGCAATGGCTCTGCCAATGCACCTGCACTGTACTGCCTCACACCAGCCCCATTTGGGTGTGGAGTTGATGCAGAGATGCTGGGTTCCACCACACCACACGGGCCACCACTGAGTTGGAACGACAGTATCTGTTTGTGGGATTTTCAGAGTCATCTGATTACCTGCCAGCAGAAGCAGAACACTGGACTACATGGGCCTTGGGTCAGAACCAGGAAGGCCTTCTCTATCTTTTATCTGCACTGTTGAGGGTTTGCTCCATTCCTCATCAGATGAAGGAAATTTATGTGGGACCAGTTTCTGAAACACGCCTTGGACAGTTGCCAGCACAGTTGACTAAGACAGTTTGAAGTTGCACCATATTGAGGAGGAGGAGGAGGAGGAGGAGGAGGAGGAGGAGAAGGAGGAGGAGGAGGAGGAGAAGGAGAAGGAGAAGGAGAAGGAGAAGGAGAAGGAGAAGGAGAAGGAGAAGGAGAAGGAGAAGGAGAAGGAGAAGGAGAAGGAGAAGGAGAATATATAGAGAACAACATAAAATCTGACAATGTATTACCTTTTTACTTCTTTGGCATCGCTTGCAATGAAGAATCCTAAAGTACCCTCTTGAATCTTCACATGGTTTCCAGGATTGATTAATATACTGTCCGACAAAACCAAACGAAACAAAAAACAAACAAAAGCCAAGAAGACAACATCATGAGGTCATGCTGCTTTTCAGTTGTGAAATCAAACTAATTGCTTCATCTTTGTTCTGTTATAGGAGGCCCATTAGTTGAGAAAAATCAAAATAGGAAACCTGGAAGCCACTTTTATTGAAGGTCTCGAATCTGACCAGGGCTCCAATCCAAAGCATATTTTAAATATACCTAAAATTCAAAGGATAAACAATGGCAATAATCATACAACTCCCAACACTTGTGTTAGGAGTTGTGTGTCTTAAATTAGGAGAGGAAAAGTCTACGGAGCCTCTCAGAAAAGCTTTGATTTTTTTTGCTCTGCATTAAAGGCTGACAAAATCATAATGATTGATGTGAAAGGAAGTGATTCCCAAGGAAAGAGTTGCTTGGAAAAGGCTCTATTTCTCAGGCATTTTACCTCTTCATGTCAATTTCTGTTGAAATAGGGATGTTATTAATGGGCCCCCTATCTCTATATATCACATTACTTACAGTACAATACACATATATACTCAAGGGGAATGGTACAAGACAACCAGTTACTGTAGCTAAAGAAAACATAAAATGAGTATAATGGCTAATAATTTCTCCATCCCAAGGCTCCTTTTCAATGTGTTGCCAATGGATAAAAATAAATTACTCATCCCTTTTTTGGGGGGGGGGGGTTGAAATCAGCTACATTTGAAGAAAGAGGATAATATCTAATCACATTGTTCCTTGTTAACCTCTGTGAATTTCAGGTATGGTCATCAAAATGTATTATTTTGGGTTTCAGGCAGTAATCAGCGTAAGTCTAAACAATGCCAGCTCAGGGGTCTTCGACCCAAAGTTGAATCTACATGAGGTTTGGTGGGATGTTGGTTAAATATAGAAGTCCATTTACCAAGTATGTAACTCATCATCATGTGTGGGTATATAAACATTTGGAAAGTCAAATCAATGTTTAATTTTATCTCACTTTCAGCATCAGTTTAGAAATATGGAGCCAGAGTAAACATCTCTTCACTGCAGGACAGCACAGAAAACTGACTTACTAGCTGAATAAACACAGGCTGTGGTTAGCTTACCACTTGATAAATGATTATGCCTTTTTAGTGTGAAATATATTGGTTATTTGTGTTAAAGGATGTTAAGTAGGGGCTTTAGCATATTATTAACACTAAAGACTGGATGAATTCCTCTGGTGCTGCATCCTAATATCCTGATGAGCATGGGTGTTCATGAATCGCCCTTCTGATCCGCCCCAAATCCCACCCATGAGAAACCAGGTTCTCTTATTCCAATGCAAAGATCACTAGGAATGTATTTGGTGACGGCAGGGGGTGGGGTCGGGAGGTCCCCAGCATTAACATTTGCATAAACAGCAGCAGAAAGCTTGAATATTAATATAACACTGTGCTGTGTTAACACCAGCCATCATTTTTCTTTTAAGTTTTTTTCTGTATTCAGGAGATCAGCTTGTTCTGTGAAATATCAGGCAACCTCAAATTTTTCTAGGGCAGAACATAGGAGGCAATGGGTAAGATATTATTATTATAATTATAATTATTATCATCATCATCATGATAATGATCATCATCACCGTGACACTTTTGTGTTCCTAGAATAACTGGTTTCCTCCAATAACTCCACCTCATCCATTTTAAGGAAAGTCCATGAAACTTGCCCTATCAATAAACTGGACCATCTAAGCCAGGGGTGGCCAACTCCCAAGAGGCTGCGATCTACTCGTAGAGTTAAAAACCGGCAGTGATCTACCCGCTTTTGGGGGGGTTCAGGTCAAAGCTCTTGAGTTTTTTTAGGGAGGAGGAGAGCACCTTTCTGGGGGGGGGGTGCAGGGCTAAAATGTTGAGCTTTTTTAAGGGAGCCAAAGTTGTTGAGCTTTTCTGGGGGGAGCCAGTGATCTACCACAGATGTCCAGTGATCTACCAGTAGATCACAATCTACCTGTTGGATGTGCCTGATCTAAGCTATTTAGGACTCTATCCTTTGTTGGTGGCAAAGCCTCAGATTTTTCCAAGTAGTGTGAGAAGAGTGTTACTTCTTTTGCTTTGTCTGTGTTAGGTGAGAGGAGAGTTGACATCCATGCAATGCAACTTGGCAGGAAACCATGTTTTAAAGGGATGAAGTTGATAGGACAGTTAAAGCACATACATATGAACACATGGCACACAGTGCAGGTCACAAAGGGTACAATTTCCTGGCATTGTCCTGTCAGAGTTGTTGTCCCCCACCCTCAAGAAATACTGCTATAAATTGTACACTTGGAAAACCTTGAAATAGCACATTGGATCACTAGAAATAATGGGGGGGGGCATCTGACTAGACAGTTCCACCAATGCAAGGACTTTTAGCGGTGAAATGGAGCTTTCCCACCTTCTCCTTTCCCTGCATGCCCCCACTTCCATCTTAAATCTGCTCTAGAGTGGTGTTGGAGGGGAAATCCAGAACATATTTTTGGAGGACGGTGGAGTTTCATTGTGCAGCTAAAAGTCCTTGTGCTAGGAGAACTGATACCACCCAAAGTTGGGAAGCAGAGATTTAGTTTCACATTTACTGCAATATCTGCAGCATCTAGTTGTCTTTTCTAACCAGGACTGAACTGACAAGGGAGAGAAGCACAGCCATCAATCCTCTTCTCCTTCACTGATCAATACGTGGAAGAGGAAGCAGTGAAGGATGGCATCATTGCTTCAGTCACACGCCAATCATATCAGTGCACTTGCACTAATTGGTCAGAACCCTGGAAGACAGGAAGAGGTTTAACTTCTTACAAAACAAATGAGTAGAATTGGAGTTGCCACTGAATTTCACCTGAAGCAAACATCAAATTTGGAAGTTCCTACTCGGGCAAAACATCCAAGAAATTTTGGGGGAACCAAAAGAGATTTTTACCTTATTTTTGCTACCGTACTTATTTTTTTTTACTATTTAAATAAGACAAGCCAAATGCCTCAGGTGATTTGTCCACAAAGCAGACGTCCTTTGCACCCAAACAGAAAATGTGAGTGCAGGTTGTTATATCAGCTTATCTGTCACTCAGCAGTACTGGATATCCTGGTGGAGCTGGTGAAAAAGCAACAACTAGTGACCAAAGTTGATTTAACTCAGGGATAGAGTTTGCCAAAAGTGAAATTCCAGAATGACTTTTGGAGGCTCTTGCCCAAGGTATTTCAAAGGAAGCAAGAATGAATCTTAAATGCAGCTAGAGAACGTTCTCTAGGAAAGGGCATTAAGCACAGTAGGAATATCTCCAGGTTTTTCCTGATAGCCTCACATTTAAAAGAGCTACAGATCCTTTTAAAAAAGAAAAACGGCTGAAAATTCAGGGGAAGGAGGCTTGAATGGCCATAGTGAGTTATGGCCCCACATGCAGACCTCTGCTATATTCAGGTATATGAGAGATTAACATTGACTACATCTGAATAAGTATTCATGAAGGGAGATGTTGTTGGGGTTTTTTCAAAGTCTATTGTAGATGATAAACTTATGTTGGATCCAAAGCGATACTAAAGTAGCTTACAAGGAGAGTTGTATGCTTCATTGACTATGCAAAAGCCTTTGACTGTGTCGACCACAGCAAACTATGGCAAGTTCTTAAAAGAATGGGAGTGCCTGATCACCTCATCTGTCTCCTGAGAAATCTCTATGTGGGACAAGAAGCTACAGTTAGAACTGGATATGGAACAACTGATTGGTTCAAAATTGGGAAAGGAGTATATTGTCTCCCTGCTTATTATATGCAGAATTCATCATACGAAAGGCTGGATTGGCTGAATCCCAAGCCGGAATTAAGATTACTGGAAGAAATATCAACAGCCTCAGATATGCAGATGGCACAACTTTGATGGCAGAAAGTGAGGAGGAATTAAAGAACCTTTTAATGAGGGTGAAAGAGGAGAGCGCAAAATATGGTCTGAAGCTCAACATCAAAAAAACCAAGATCATGGCCACTGGTCCCATCACTTCTTGGCAAATAGAAGGGGAAGAAATAGAGGCAGTGAGAGATTTTTACTTTCTTGGGCTCCATGATCACTGCAAATGGTGACAGGAGTCACGAAATTAAAAGACGCCTACTTCTTGGGAGAAAAGCAACGGCAAACCTAGACAGCATCTTAAAAAGCAGAGACATCACCTTGCCGAAAAATGTCTGTATAGTTAAAGCTATAGTTTCCCCAGTAGTGATGTATGGAAGTGAGAGCTGGACCATAAAGAATCGCCGAAGAATTTATGTTTTTGAATTATAGTGCTGGAGGAGACTCTTGAGAGTCCCATGGACTGCAAGAAGATCAAACCTATCCATTCTGAAGGAAATCAGCCCTGAGTGCTCACTGGAAGGACAGATCCTGAAGCTGAGGCTCCAATACTTTGGCCACCTCATGAGAAGAGAAGACTCCCTGGAAAAGACCCTGATGTTGGGAAAGATGAAGGGCACAAGGAGAAGGGGACAACATAGGATGAGATGGTTGGATAGTGGAAGCTACCAACATGAGTTTGACCAAACTGCAGGAGGCAGTGGAAGACAGGGGTGCCTGGTGTGCTCTGGTCCATGGGGTCACGAAGAGTCGGGCACGACTAAATGACTAAACAACAACAATATGGAGAGGTTACCAATGGCTCCCTAAGAGAAGCGAAGAACCCTTATTCCAGATAAGATTGTAGGGTTTGTTGGGGGTTCTACTGGTCCAGATTAGGGTGTTCACCCTGCTTTGGCTGGAGTTTGCACTTTCCTTTAAGAATCAACTTCATAGTTTGGAGGTCTGGAGAATCATGAGTCTGTTAGCATGGTTGGATACTCAGGAGGCATTAATGGCCATAAGTATTTTTACCAGCTTAAATTTGTTCACCAAGACAGGTCTAAGCCTGGTAATTTATGTTCTCATAACATCCAGGTTATATTACTGTAACATGCTCTATGAAAGCCTGCTTTTGAATAATAATAATAAATACTAAAAATAATAATAATTTATGCCCTGCCCATCTGACTGGGTTGTCCCAGCCACTCTGGGTGGCTTCCAACAAATATAAAAGCATAATAAAACATCAAACATTAAAAACTTCCCTATATAGGACTGCCTTCATATGTCTTCTAAAAGTTGTATAGTTATTTATCTCCTTGAAATCTGATTGGAGAGTGTTCCACAAGGTAGGCACCACTACAGCAAAGGCTCTCTCATCTGACAGGAGGGCGTTCAGAAGTACTCTGATACATCAATAAACTGGAGCATTTTGACCGAGCAAAGTGTAAAGCACATATTACTTTGGTGTTATATCATTTCCACTAGTTGCCATTTTTTTTGCTGAGCCTAATTCAAAGCGTTAGTCCTAATCTTTAAGACTTTAAATGGTCTGGGACAGAGATACCCACTTATATGTACCTAGCCAAATACTTAGGTCAACCTTGGAGGCCCTTCTCTCCATTCTTCTACCACGTTGTAAGCTATTATAATGGATAGGCCTTTTCAGTCACCTTGTCAGACTTGTAGAACATCCCCATTGTCGCTGGGCCTTCCACTAGACTGTAAATATGTTCTTTTCTAGAACATTTGGCAGAAGGTGTGTTCTTGTATTCTGAAGTGCTTGTGTCCTAGCTGATTTTTGTTGGTTAACATCCCTTAACATATTTTGTAATATTGTTAGCATTCTTTTTAAAAGATAGAAAGGTTGGATTTTTTAAATGAATTAATTTACTTCAGTAGGGCTAAGGGCTCCCTTTAGGAGCTCCAGGTCTTTTGGTCTGTGAATCACTCGTTCACCATGGTCATTCCACACATAATGAGGCAACAAACCTCATAATGACAACCAAATATGGACTTATACAGTAATCTGGCTCTCCAGTGATACTTGTCTCGAGACAGGTTTTCTTAGATATACGTTTCCTGATAACATGTGCTTTATGTAGCAGGTTACTCTGCTCCTTGAACGGTTCTGGTCACGTCCAAAGCAGTTCCAGTTCCAGTTCTATTTCCTGCTTTCTGTTTCTAATGGAATAGTGGTAATCACTTAAAAACTTGAAGAGGAAGACATAATATTAAGGGTTAAAATGAATTAAATTATGGCCTAATTCCCACATATCCAATGACGTGATAATTCTAATCATTCAATGTTGAACGTAATTGGGGAATGGGATTAGATTCTAAGTAAAAAAAATGCCGAATGCATGGTGATCAGAAAGCTGAACCTGTGCTGAATTCTTCATAAGGATCAGTTCCTTATGGATCTCATCACAGGATATTTTGGAAAAATAAAACAAAACACCATATAGTGGATGGGAATTAAAGTAATGGGAATTGTGCCCCACTAACATCTGACAGACATGGCATTAGTTACCCCTGGACTAAAACAATTGTATCTATGTGTAATCAGAAGAAGCACCCATTTTGTCTACTGAGACTTATTGCCAATTATGTGTGTACAAGCCTTAGAAAGTGTGATCCTATGCATGCCTTCTCAGACATAAGCCCTGATTAGCTCAATCGAACACACTACCAGGTCTGTTGCATACGATTTATGCCTGTGTACTATATACTGGAGATGGGCAGGGCAGGAAACTGATCGAGAACTTGGAAAATGTTAAATACTGAAACATCTGCTCAGTCTTTACATCAGACTATTCAAATTTGAAACTATATATTAGGTTCCAAATCTGCTGCTGACGAATGAAGCTTCCCACAAAATATAAAATCACCAATGTCAATATGGCACCGAAGAGCAGGAAAGCTAAGAGCATGTAGCCCTGAATGGTGCCAGGACAAGAGACCACAGGGAGCCCCAGGTAAGTTTCTACAGTTTTCTAGAGCAAGATCATATGTATCATTTAAAAAAAAAAGTGTTGGGGAAAGCTATTCCTGCCAAACTTCTGGATATCACACAGCTAATAATAATAATAATAATAATAATAATAATAATAATAATAAATATATTTTCATCAAGAGTTGGCATCTCCAGCTAAAAACCAACCAACTCCTGGCTCCATGTCAGTAGAAAATGTCTAGTATGCCCAAATGCACACCAGGACACACAATTCCTATGTGCATATATTCTGTGCTCATGTATAGAACAACTAGCAAACTTTTGATGGGATGGGTAACCAAAAAAAAAAGTACAAGTAACTTCCATTATAAGGTAGATGTGCTGTACCATTCCCCAGGCAATTTAAGATCACAACAAAATATATTATTCACCATCATATTGCAATTGCTGTATTTAATTTAATAGACATGGGATGTTCTTGATTAGGTTTATGACAAAGTCAAAACACAGCTGCTATTGGTTGTCTTTTTAAATATTTGTTGATCCATGGGCTGTGCCTATTGGTCCATGATAAGGCCTGCTTGTAATGTTGCAAACAGCTCCTTAAACTGTGGTCCTTAAAGCAATTAGGAATTATAGGTGTGCTTTTGTTTTCGTTTTTTTCCCTTACCCTTACGGCTTTTTGCAGAACAGTATGGGAGGCATGCACACACATCTCTTTGGGGAGCTGTGTGTCTCCCAGCTACTGCTTCTTTCTTTGGGGCTTCTCTGAATAATTTTAATACAGATTCCACATCTTTATATATACTTTTTTTTGGGGGGGAACCACTGTAGACACTGTAGAGATTGCAGACAACAAGGCAGCTCCACAAAGTTACAGAATACTGAAGCTCCATTAACACCAAAGCAGACAATCGCAAGAGTTGCTCCCAGGGAGTTAAAGTCCTCGGTAAGAATGTCAACTGCCAATAGACTACATCATCTGCTCCTTTAGCAAGAATGTGTCCAAACTTGTTTCAAGAAAAACGGTGCCGAACACAATGTGTTCTCAAACATTCAAATTGTTCATGGTCATTAATTGGGTTAGCCACATAATGCGAACAAACGAATGTTAAGGCAGCACAAAGCCGTTCCATTCTGGGAGCAAGTCGGTGCACTTTTTAAACCACACACACTTTTCTCACACTGCCAAGCATGCCTTTACCACGAGGTTAACATTACTGGTAAACAAGAAGCCAAATTAAGAGGTGCAACAACTGCAGATCTTGAAGGTGCCAAGTGTTGCAGTAACTTCTCTGCAGTTGGATCATATGAATAATGCCAAACTGACAGGAAGCCACCTCTCTTTTTCGCATATCTACTCCAAATCCACAGGATATAAGAACTAAAAAGAAAGAATGTTACAAACTACACAGAATGATGTAACGAAAACAGGAGCAGGAGGGAGAGGAAGGGAAGAAGGAGGAAGAAGGAAGGTTGGGGTATGCAGTGCAAGAAGCAATGAAAGTATGTCAAGGCTGAGGAGGTCCCAGTGGGCACCCTCGGAAGTGCAGGCTAGTGAAGCAATAGAGAAGTTAAAGGGATTTGGTAGTTCATGCCTTACTTATTTCAAATCCAAAACAGCAGGATGGCATGTAAGCTCGAGATGGGGCACTGAATACCGGCCCACAAAAGTAGTATGCAAAACATGCCAGTGCAAAGTGTGGAGAAATTAGCCAACTCATTCAAAGGTCCCAGTAAATGGCCTCTCCCATGTTGGTATGAATATGAACATGTAGGACAAAGAGCCACCCACTGTGCATGGATAAAACAATATAGTTGTTTCTCTGTGTGACGCTGTGTTCTCAGTTAATCCGACTGAATGTTACATATCCAAAATTTTAAAATGTAAACTAAAAGAAAAATCAACACATTTGTACTTTGTTAATGGAAGGTGAAACTTTAGGACATGGAAAAATACTGTGTGTTCAACAGGTATGCTGAAGGAGGACTCAAGGGATCTCTCAGCAAAGGTGTGAATACGACAAAGACAATGGGGCAGTGCAGAGGTTAATAGACAGGGAGCAGACACTGTGGTAACATAAGGGAAGTACATAAAACAGGGGGTGGGGAGAGTACGGAACAGGAGAGGCAGTTCTCCCACTGTAATAATCTTATGCACCTCTGGCATCTTAATATAGAAGCCTGGAATCAAAATTTCATTTGTATATATACCCGCATGTGTGCATGTATATATAGATATAGGTATATTCCTGCAAAGAAGTTAATGCGAGAGTCACAAGAACCAACGAAGAAACAATCTGTTGCTATAAAGTTCTCTCTCCTCTTTGAAACTGTGGGGGGACTCATATATATAGATACATATATATATATATATATGTATGCACACTTGGACGTGTATATACATATATTTACGTGTATATATATGGAGAGAAAGATAGACAAAGGTGTTATCTTCCTGTACTCTTGGCAAGGGGTTAGTCCTGAAGTTAGGAGGAGTGAAGGTAGGGCTGAGGTTGGAAGGAAAGGTAACGAAGAGGGCATACCGCTTTCGGCTTCTGCAAACGACAAGAAAAAAAATGCAAATCAAACACTTTGGTAAGAAATCAACTGACACCAAAACAAAGGCAAAAAAACCCTTTTATTTCAAGTCCTCCACAGGCTGCAACATGTTTTGCACTTCTTTTTTTAAAATGAAAAAAAGGTTTTTCTGCTGAGAATGAGGACAAAATGGAGAGACAGGGAGAAAGTTCAACGGAGGAGTAAACATGGGGTGTATGAGAGAAGGGTGTTGATTCTTTTTCCATTCTTACTTTCTTTTGCAAAAAAAGAGGGGAAGTGTGTTGGGGGGGGGTAAAGGTAAAGGGACCCCTGACCATTAGGTCCAGTCGTGACCGACTCTGGGGTTGCGGCACTCATCTCGCGTTATTGGCCGAGGGAGCCGGCGTACAGCTTCCAGGTCATGTGGCCAGCATGACAAAGCTGCTTCTGGCGAACCAGAGCAGCACATGGAAACGCTGTTTACCTTCCCACTGTAGCGGTACCTATTTATCTACTTGCACTTTGACGTGCTTTCGAACTGCTAGGTTGGCAGGAGCTGGGACCGAACAACAGGAGCTCACCCCGTCACAGGGATTCGAACCGCCGACCTTCTGATCAGCAAGCCCTAGGCTCAGTGGTTTAACCCACAGCGCCACCTGGGTCCCATTGGGGGGGGAAGACACTCTCAAAGTTGTATTTGAGGAAGGAAATGGTGTTTTTAGCAGGGTACTGAAATAGCTAGTTGCTTGATTAACTTTCCCTCTGTAGGGCTCGTAGATTAGATATTTCAGTTCTGCATTGGGCTGCAAATGATGGTGCCCTTGAGCCTCAAGGAAGACAAGAAGCAAACTGAACCCATCCACTTGGGAAGCTCAGCAGTGTGGGTCCAGCTGACCTAAACTGAAGAATCATTTGGAAGCCCTCTTTTCAATCAAATACTAACACTCATCTCTAAATGTATACTCCTACAATCAAGTCCCACTGAATTTAGCTTGTGAGGTACCAGAAGGTGACACCCTCTGGTCCAGAAGCACGATACTAGTGACCGTGGTGGGATTGGGAGCAGGGGGAGAATCAATATGTATACCACAGATAATGATTCTATTATTATTACTCAGTTGATAAATGTTAGGGTATGCCAAGGCATTGGTCGCCGGAGAGCTGGTTTAATGGTTCACACAATTGGCCATAAATTATTCTTGGCATTTCCTAGGCTACTAACTAGAATGGGAAAAGAAGCTTTGCCATGGGCTGGGAATGTCCACTGCTGCGGCCACCTCCAGTGTATGTTTTGGGAACTTTGGGGCAGGAGAAAGTGGGGGTATAGCCTGCTCCTTTCAGGCTGTGCCATCCTCAGTTCCATTCACCCAAACTCAGGATGCTCACCTATGTAAGAATTCCCTGCTAAAATTCTCACAATACTGCCTTAAAAACAAGCTTAAAAGATCAACGGCATGCCCAAACCCTTGGGTGTACCTTTGTACCCTAGCCTTAATTTCTAACAGGATGCTCTTGATATTTATATATTTTGTTTTTTGTACTGAAAGATTTATTCCAGTTTCCTTTGAAAACCATGAAAACCACTGGTTAACTCAAACGAAGAGACTGCCCAGTGTGCTACTAAAGAAAGGATGTGGGAAATATACATTTGATGTGCATGTTAGTAAATGGCAACAAAGGAAATTACTGTGAATATTCAGAGCAGGAACTATTGAATGATGTGCAAAGTAATGTATGACAGTACTGGTGAGAATGTGGTATTGGATACTGCAGCAGCTGGGGTGGCAGGGCAGAGGCATTGTCCTGTCACCAGCGTCACAGCAGCTTGACAGGACAGGACAACAGAGCTGTGCAGGTTCTCCAGCAGAAGCATCAGATTGGCTCTGCTGGTGCACCCACACGGCACCAACTTCATCACCACATTGTGCAGGAAAGCTGCAGCAATGCCATTATTGGGAGGGAAGCCACAGTAGTCAGCTTGACTACTAATGAACAACTCTGTTCAAAATCAAGCATAGACTTTATGTTTGCAAATACATCGTGGGGATTCTCAATGGCAAAATTTATTTTGAAACTGGAACAACTTTCAAGTTTGTGAGTTTTTGAAAATGGGATCCCTTTGAAATAAACAGAGATTAGTATTTGACAACATAAAACAAACATCTGGGATCACATACACCCTTTCTACATATCGCTTGTTGGCAGAGTGTTACAGGAGATACGTAGGACCAAAGGTGCATGTTTTTGCTCCAAACATTAGTATAACAAAGAGTGCTGAATCTGTGTTTTCAGAGAGTACCTAGGTCACCAAAAAGCAAAACTGATAAGACACCAAGTAGGATATCAATAATTCCAGTGTGTGTGTGTGTGTGTGTGTGTGTGTGTGTGTGTGTGTTGTCCCTTTAAAATGCCAAGGAAGTGTGGCAATTTTCGGAACTTTCCTTTGCAATGAATGACTGGCCTAGGTTCGCCCTAACCTAGAGGAGGTTGGTGCACAGGTGAAATAACAAAGAGCCCAATAAATTTCCACTGTAAAAACTTATCAGAAAGCACAGTTTAGTTCAACTAGTATGCTGTCTTTATCATGCCTAATCAGGGCTGTTTAAAAAACCGATCTCCCTTACTTTGCACTCTTATTTAGCTTTATGAATGTTTGAAAGGTCACCTCCCATTCACATTCATTTCCAACAAGTGCTGCAAACACATTCTCATAGTTCCAGACCTGTTCTTTCCTTTCTTCTCTGTTGCCCTCATCTTTATTTGCTTACATTTTTGTAAGCAATGTGGAAAGCCATGATTTTGCCAATCCCAACACTACGCCTGACATGATTATACCACAATCTTTTGTATACAATAAATTGTGGGTCAAGACAGGTGAGCTTTCCATAGTGCTCCCCCCCATCTTAACTAGGAAATTATTCAAATTCCAAGGGGGATAACTTAGGTAATTTTTCTTGGGGCTTGGGGTGTGTGGAAATGTTGCAGTTGTCCATGTGGAGACAGCTTTTGGTTACCACCCTCTGATTTCACCCCTGCAACTCTTAAAACTGGCCCTGTGAAAGGTAGGGGAGCAACCTAGCTCCATTATGTATGTATTTATTCAATCAATTAATCATTCTATTTGTATGCCTCTTCTCCACATAAATGTGCCCACAGTGGCAGGGGGACAACTTTTTAGAGGTGTGTGCAGCCTTTAGTGACCAACACACCCATAATCCTTATCTGGTGGTAAAGGCTTTGCTTAGGCTGTAAACAGCATATGCCAGTCAGGAAAGCTGGCAATTCTCCTCCCATCTGGATATCAGTTCAAGCAGAGAAAGAATCAAGGGGTCTTAAAAGCTTGCCTCTCATTTGAGGTAGGCTTCTATAAGCCCCTGATGTTCTTTTCTGAGCCTGGCTTGGAAGAAACTCACTGGCATCTACAGTCCCCCACAGACAGTGGGATTGAAAAGCTTTATGGGCAAGTAAGGCAAGAGGACTGCAAAGGTGAAGATGGAAAAAACGAAGCTGAGCCAATGGAACAAATGATCACTGGATAGCATTAAGAAACAAACGTTTGGCAAGTTCCCCCCCCGGCCTCAATAATCTGTTTAACTGTGTCGGAAGAGACACTTTCAAAGTGAATTATGCAATAGTTAGCATGGAGCTACATGTAATCTTTACAAGAAATTATTTTCACTGATAACTATACACACGCCTATAGTAGCTGTGTATTTACAAGGACTAATCGGAACCATCTGTAGAATTAGTTCAAAGAAAAGAACCTTTTGCAATACTGATAAACACTGACAAACACCGCAAACCAAAACAAAAAACAAAGTTGATGCAATTATATGTACGATTGCATCAAGATTGGGGTTCTTTTTTGCAGCATTTTATGCAGGGGTAGAAAAATTGATTCCTCCAGATGTTGTGGATTACAGCACGACCAATGGTGAGGGATGATGGGAACTGTAGTTCAGCAACATCTGAAGGGTGCTACATTGCTACCCTTGGTTCCTAAATATGCAGTGCACTTGGGGCGGGGGGAGAGAAAGAGAGCGAGAGCGAGAGCGCTTAGCAATAGAAATTAAAACAGTGTTCCTTTCAACCATCCTCATGGGAGTCTCGGTCAGAAGAGAGATGGTGCAGCCATTTGGTTGGGTTATATGAGCTGGTGCAGCGATGCCACGATGAGTGAGATTTAGAATGTTTCCATAGGTATAAAGATCCATTGAAGGGAAGGAAGGAAGAAATATAAGTGGGTCAAGTTATCAAAGGTGCATTAGGAAAATGGTTTTGTAGACAATGACTTACCTGCTTTCCCGTTGTTCCGACTTGTACTCTATGGCTATCATTAAGAGCTTTAGCTTCGCAAACACCAGCCTGCCAGAAGGAAGGAAGAAAACAGTCACCCTATCATGGGTAGAAATGAAAACTTCTTCATTACAAATGTTACCAAGACACAATTTCAGCTGGAAATAAAAGGTGACAGCACTGTTGAGGCTAAACCTGCACTGGGTAAGCAAAACAGCATTATGTCAAACACTAAACTGTCAGTGCATGTCTTATTTCCAAGGGAAGATTATTCTACATAGCTGATACAAACACAATTTAGTTCAGGGGAAGCCGACTTGGTTCCTTTAGATGAGGCTGTACTTCAGCTCCTGCTAGCCCCGGTCAGCATGACCAATGGTGAGGGATGATGGGAGTTGCAGTCCAATAGCACCTGGAGAGTGTCATATTGGGTACCCTTGCTTTACGTAATGCATAAGCAATAATCTTTTGTTTTATGTTGTTTCAAGCCAGCTGATTTCATACATATGAGATCAACTATCTTCCATGCAGCCAGTTTTAGAAAACAATGTTTCAAAGTTAGGGGAACACGATGAAGGGGGTTTACATAAATGAAAAAAGCCTGGTTTTTTAAACAGTCTTCCACAGCTCACTGTCCTAATGGTAGCTGCAATGGGGGCCTTTTTGAAGGTAGGAACCAACAATAGCAAGCATATTAATTCTAATAAATGTTTTTCACCATGTAAGTACTATGGCAAGATTCACAAAAAGGAAAAGAAAAAAGACATTACTATTTCCTATTTTTTGAAATGCTAACATTTTATTAATGGCAGCAATATGAACACAGAGGACCAAGTGTTTCCACCTACCTAGAGAGAAATTATTCTAATTTATTATTATATTTTTTTGGGGGGGGGGTATTGAACTTACCACTCATATACCGTAAAATAGATTTGAAACATTCTGTATATCTAGTTCACTAAAAAATGAATGTATCACTCCCCACCCCAACACCTGCTATTATCATGGAACACACAGATATAAACAAGGTCTGGTATTTTGGAAACTTCAATGCATATAGAAAATGGTAAATTACTAGAAAAAGAAAAGGCTAGTCACCCCTTTCTGTGCACCATTCCACCTACAGTGCACAGATTAGGAAAACTGTGAAAAGGAAACAACACACAGAATCCAACCATTCCTTGCCATCACAATAGCATTAAAACTCCACTTTAACATGTGGTAGTAAACAGAAGTTCCCATAAAACAAAACACACCTTTCACTAATTTGACACCACAGGGGAAAATATCCAAAGTGATGAAATGTCATGAACTGGCAGGACGGTAGAGAGGAGGAAGAGGATCCTGGCGAGAGGTGTAGCACACAAGCTTAGGGTGGGGAAGCAGAAGTTGGTGTAGGAAGTACTCACGGAGTAACAGACGATGGCAAGGGAATGGGGGTCAGGGCACAGGAACCCAAGTAGCAGGGCCCCTGGCTCCATCAACACGGCAGGCTCTGATGCATAGGAAGCAGCAGAAGGGGTGCTTTAGGAGGCTGAGGCAGGCAAGGGCCCACAGCCCAGCTCACTAGCTGGCCAGGTGGGGTTCATTAACTCCAGGTGGGAGGTAGTGTGTGATTCCTCAAGCCTGAGTAGGCTCAGAACAGGTGAAGTTCACATGCCTCATCAAGCCCAGGTGCTACAAGCAAATAAGGGAAGCAAAACTGAGGTGCTGTTGGGTTTTTTTGGGCGGGGGCTATGTTTGTGCAGGACTGACCTCCTGCTACCCTGACCCCTGGGTCAGCTGACCTTTGTGGTCCCTTCCAATCCTATGAACCTACAAAATATTAATTTACAGCACATGGATATTAGCTCAATTAAGTAAGCACCCCCCCCACACACACTTTTTACACTTGGTGGGTAGAATTAAGGATAGGGGCTGGTGTATAAAGGGATCAATTCCTTTCAGATGCCAGTGGGGGCAGAGAAGATACTGGAACTAGGGAGTGAATTTTCAATCAACAAAGCAGAATGGGGTGGTGGACTGAATTTGGGCCTTGAAACATTTTTTTTTTTCAAATTGTACTATCAAATTTTTAATCAATGATTCCTTGCACTCACTTTAATCATTCCTGAGTCATGCCACCCCAAATGGTGAATTGGTACCAATTGTGTTGAGTAAGTGTGTTGTTGTTTTTTTAACATGATCTATAGGTCAGTAGTTTGAAAATAGAATGATGTCCCACAGATTGATGGCGCATCTCAAAGGAGAGAGTTCTCAGATGATGGAACTGCATGATCTGGGGTATTATAATACATATTTTGTGGTGCAGGTCAAATAAACCATTTAGGCTATTCACACAGATTTTTGTTGAACTGGGAACCAACTTCAGTATCATTTATTCATTTTTTAAGACAATGATGACTTCATGGTTACCACCTATATTCCAACTACTGAGGTACAGATCTTGTAAAATAAAAGAAGAAGAATCACATTCCTCCTTATTAAGCACACTTGGAACCCATTTTGGTCCTGGCTCATGTACTCCAAGGAAAGGAAAAAAATGTTTCCAAGTTGTAAGAAATAAAAAATATTTCACATTGCAATGTTAAACATCTCTTTTTAATTTTGTGTTTAATATCAACATGAAACTGCTCTGAGAAACTGTCTGGAGATTTGATGAGAAGTGCTATTGGTAAGCTCTGTTCTGTTACTCCTTTTCTCTCCTGTTTCTCCTTTTCAATGAAGCCAGATGAGGCAAAGGGAGCGCTCAACAGATGCCTTACATCAGTGATGACTAGATATGGGTGAATGAATTAAAATTCAAGCCAGACATGATGGAGATGTTCATTGTGGGAGGCCCAGTTGGTATGGGATTGGGCAGTTCCTCTTATTGGGACATTACTCCCCCCCACACACACAAAACAAAAAAACAAAAACCAGGCAGAGCATGTGGTCTGGGTGTGCTGCAAGTCCCAGCACTTATCTTGAGTTCACAGGTAGTGACAGTAGCCAAAAAGTGCCTTTTCCCAGTGCAAATTGGTTTTTCAATTATGACAACCCATACAGGAAGTTAGTAAGAGTGACTTCGAAACTCATGAACTTTAATGCACTCTATATTCTACTATGAGAAAATTCAATTGGTTCAAAATAGTCAGGGGTTAGTAACAGGCATTTTTCTTGCCAATTCCACCCCCACCCAGTACAATTTTTAAAGTGCTGGTATTAGGAATGGGTGATTGCCTTTCTACTAATCGCAAAAGAGATCAGAGTTTTCATGGTGTTCTGATTTGAACATTCAAATAATTACTGTGAAGTGGCTACCACTGCTATCTCCTCCTCCTCTGCTTGCCTTAAGATAAAATATGAACCTTACAAGGGAGGTGGTGGAGGTGACAGCAGTGGAGGCGGGTTTCCCCAAAGGCACATGGAACACAATATTTTTCCACCACAGACTCAGATTTGACTAGGATTACTAGTGGGGAAATTTAGCCCATGTGCCATTTATTGTATGAACAGGTGCACGTATACATGACCCCAGTGGGAATAATGTCTATGGCAGAACCCAGAGACACCTCTCATTTCTTCTCTCTCGCTGCATTGTGAAAGGGTTAGGAGGAAGCACTGCCAGAGGCAACAGTAAGCATGCAAACAGTATGGAGCAGAGACCCCTGCTAGTAGCAGGTGAAACCCTCATTGGTTCTGCTTCCTCCATTGCTAATGCTAACTAAAGGTCAGTGTGACTACCCAAGAAACTGCTGATCTTATAACTGTTCCGCTTTGTGTGTGTGTGTGTGCGTGTGTGCACACACACACACACAGTAGACTCTCTGGACACCCTCTGCCAATGCCAAATCACTAATATGATTTGATTGGTAGGGGAAAGGAGCAGGTTCCTTCCAGTTCTGATTCCATGAGTTTGGCTTTCTGCATTAATTTTTGCTCCTACGCAGAGCCAATTTGCATGGTGGAAAACTGGTTGTGGCCATGCAAGTTACTCTGAATTACAATTTACATGCTGGCCCTGATCTTTTCACTTCTCATCTTTTTTTAAAGTTTGAGACCTGTGAAAAGCCTTCTGAGAACTGTGCTAGCTTATCAGAACTCTTCCTTTCGAATTCCTCAGACTTTTTGCCTAAGAAACACACACACACACACACACACACACACACACACACATTTTGCTTTGCATTTCTCTTCAGGCAACATTTTGGGTGGAAATTTAAGAACCAGGTTATCAATCCATATAAAAGAGCAATATCCATTACAAACTGTTTTAAAGCACAAAATGCTATTTAAAGTGCTCCATCTCTGTATATTATAGCAAAACAGCTGATTGTAGGTGTGCCGCCATGTGACTAAACGGTAGGTACAAGCAATTTATATTTGTTTTCAAGAACCAAGTACAAGCAGATTTTAATGTATTCTATGTTATCATGAAACAAAACACAAATTCCTTGCTGTAATGAAAATATTCCTGCTCCAAGCTTGGTGATATACAACACCACATCCTAATTGCCGCTGAGCTTTAATTAACCTGAAGTGAGGAATCATGTTATCATTAAAATGTTGGTTAAGTTTGAGTTACTGCCTCTCTTTAATTTAAATCAGGAAATAGATAATTAAGTTTTCAGATAATCAAATACTTCAGGAGCATGTTTTTGGGGTGCTCCTAAAATTCATTAAAGGCCTCTTTCTTTACTGGTTATTCTACCTCAGCACTTGATACAAATGATAGCCGTAGACTGAACACAGGCTTAGCATAGATATGTTTTCAAGAACCATATGGAAACACAGCTGCCATGACAATGAAAAATGCTTTGAGCTTTTGCTCCCAGTGGGTTTGCTTCACATGAACCATGCCCACTGGGGCACGATTAGCTGCACTGCAAAATGTTGCAAGAATCGTTTGAGATTTTATGTTTAGCAGGTGACATTTTCTGTTCAGATTCATATGAAGCCAGGGGGACTGCTCACCATGTTAATAAGCCAAGCACCAAGCTTTGCAAACTACTGCAAACCCAGCTAATGGTGAGCACATCAGTTTTATACACTGGCAGGGGTGATTAGAAAATGATGAGTAGAAAAGTATCTTATGTATTTCTATACCTCACATCTTCATGCCCCTTCACAACGATGCAAGAATCAGGCCTTTGAAATGATGCTACATGGAAATGAAGTTAACATGCAACTCAAAGAGTCCAAAAGTCCCCCCTTTAAAAAAAAGAGTAAAATTATAATCCTCATATAATTGCTGAGATTCATTTGATTATGTGATGAGAATTTAAATATACGGTATATGTATAAATTAGATTGTTATGTAACAATCTGTATCTCATAGTGAAATAACTACTAATACAGTACAGGAATTAGACACCTTTCTTTTTCTTTTTTGCAAATATGGCCAAATCATCAGAAATGGAAATGTATTTGAAACTTCTTACTAATTTTGAAAAAAAACAAAAACAACAACCAACAGAGCAGTTTTATGTAGAAATAAAAATGTTTTATCCAAAGTTCGTCACAGTCTGTGTAGGTTGAAGGCTAAACTATGTGTGACCCTGCTATTACTACAGCCAGACAGAGGCAAACCTGACTGCTTATGATCAATAAATAGCATGCAAGAGGAGAATGGAAAACAGTTATCCAACTTACTTAAGGGTTATGCAGCCAGCCACTATTGTGGACATGAGCCATTACTGATAACGTGTTCAATTCACTGTTTCCTTAGGTTCTAGCCTCAATTTCTCTCCATGAAAATCTGATCGCTCAAAACATGCACCTCTACTTATTTACCCTACTAGGACAATAGGTTCCTTTCTGGCAACCTATTTTAGGCAACACCTTTCAGTCTGGGCACTTCCTTCCTGCTCCCAACACACACATATGGCCTGATGCCCTCACATCTGCTTCTATGGCAACCTGATTATGACACAGCTTTGACATTACGGCACATCACACACAATGTTTGCCCCCCCCCTGGATCTGAATATCAGTTGGTCATTTGGCCACCAGACCTACTGTCCTGTTGGGATCAAAAGGTAAGTTGGGTGTCTCAAAAAAACAAACAAGTCATCATCTTCGACATCTCCAGTGACGTTTCAGATTTGTCCAATACTTAATATGATTGTGGTGTTGGCTTTGTTTGGTTACACACTGTTATATTTCTTAATGGTTTAAACTTTACTACATTTAAGAAAAATAAAAGCAAAAAAAACTGATTTAACTGAATTTCATTAAAAACACAAAAATAGCTTTGACCAAAGCCTTCCAGTATATATCTTGATAGTATCTGTATGTATATTATTAATCAATAAAGTTTATATTCAATAAGTTTATTGTACTAGCTAGAGGCCATTAGTACTTGTATCTTAATATGAATCAAGAGATCATAGATTGGTTTAAGAACAGTCACTGAGGAAGTCTTTGGTTGAAATGTATTTGGCTCTTTTAATGAAGTTCGTTTCTAATCATGTTAAGCTGATTTACTGTCTTGGACAATCCTGACATTTTTCACTGCACATATTATATGATGGAGATGACAGATGCAGTTTGTCACTTTTATTGAAGGCATTGTGAATGATGTATAGTAATAAACTCTCTGGCATGCAATACAACTATTGACATAATTGTTATAAATAATTCTCTCCCCCACCCGCCATCAGAACCCTTCGTTTTTACCATGTGTACAGCTCAGTCACCTGGTTGTAGCTACTCAACAGTTAATTCCCTACTTTCGATTAAACCAGGAGGCTTGTCTGCAAGTTCTTAGAAGTCTGTAAGTGCCCAGCCACAATCAGAACCAACTTCCACTCATGGAAGAGACATTTATACCTAGATAGCTGCATGTTTAAAATTAAACCCAAGGCTGATGTTCTGCTTGCAGAAGACCTTGTACAATATCTTATGCAAGCATGAGATCCACTATAGAATTTACCTACTAGAGCATCCAAGTGTTTGCACAACAGCTTGTGTGGCTGTTTTCATTCTGTAGATGATTATTTTGGTCCAGCTCTATTATAGGTACGAAAATATATGCAATGCAAAGCCAGGAAAATGTCACTATCCTAAATATGTCTCAGTCAACATAGCTCTCTTCTTTGTGAAATGTACCTATATGAAAATTCAAATAAGCCTGAACTTGAGGTTGGCACTAATTATTTTATTTGTTTATTTTTTGGTCAGTTTTTATTATTGTTCATAATGGAAGCAATGTGTTATGTAATCCCATTCTCTAGTCCTCTGTGTACTTTGACTTAAAAGTAAGTCAATATCAGCATTCTGGAAAATAAAAGAATGATTCTGTGACCTGCGTGTAGATTGCAAAATAATACCCCTCTGCCTAGATTTGCTTAATTTATTCTGCTTCAGCTATTGATGGGAGGAAATGCTAGGGAGGAAGTGCTAGGAAGGACCCCCCACCTGACCCATGGAAATCCTCTTCAGCTCACAAGCCTCAAACAAATGTGCATAGACACTTTCAAGCTCATTTTCACAGCAACGGGATCTACATACCTGCTTTTTATTAAATAATAAAAGAGCAAAAATGGGGAGCAGAATTTAATACCAATTTCTGTGCTTTCATGGTATGTCTACAAAATGTGCACTGTCCTACTTCTTGGAAGATAGCTCTAAGAAATAGATCACAAGTAGTCTGTTTCCAAAAAAATCACCCCCACCTCACATCAATTCTAAATGCATTTACAGTACATGAAAAAAACAACCTTAGTATTTGAAGACGTCCTGCAATGCTATTGCATTAACGGTACAGTTGTACCTTGGAAGTCAAAAGAAAGCCGCTCCAGAAGTCCGTCCAACTTCCAAAACATTCAGAAACCAACGTGTGGCTTCTGATTGGCTGCAGGAAGATCCTGCAGCCAATGGGAAGCTGTGGAAGCCCCGTCGGACGTTCGGCTTCCAAAAATAGTTCGTGAACCGGAACAGTCACTTCCAGGTTTGTGGCGTTTGGGAGCCAGAACCTTGCAAGAACTAAGCTGTTTGAAAACCAAGGTACAACTGTATTAGGGTTTGGAACAATGAGCTTCTGGTGCCATTTGAGAGGAAGAAGGCGGCTTACAAATAAATGGTTGTATAAATACTTACTCACAAACAGCAGGGAATGACAAACCGACAAAGGCACTAGAAAGATACTCTGTATACATTTCATTAGCAACTCCTTCCAAGTAGTATTTCTGCCACGTATCCTCCTCAATCTAGAAAGAAGGAGGGAGAGAAAAGGGGGTGGAAAGAAACGATTTTAGAATTTGCAACCACATTCTGCAAAAACAAATGGAGGTGATTAAAAAATCAATCAATTTTGAGGTAATTAAACATGGTATCTCAGCTATTTGCTTTACCAATTATATCTGTTAAGTTTCCATGGAAGCTGAGGCTCCAATACTTTGGCCACCTCATGAGAAGAGAAGACTCCCTGGAAAAGACCCTGATGTTGGGGAAGATGGAAGGCACAAGGAGAAGGGGATGACAGAGGACGAGATGGTTGGACAGTGTTCTTGAAGCTACCAACATGAGTCTGACCAAACTGCGGGAGGCAGTGGAAGATAGGGGTGCCTGGTGTGCTCTGGTCCATGGGGTCACGAAGGGTCGGACATGACTAAACAACAAGTTTCCATTACACGTTCTCTCTATAGTTGTCAGCAAGGAGGAAAAATAATAATAATATAGGCAACTTTTGGAGAACAATGGTCTTAGATTAAAGTAAGCTAAGTCCTATGAATTGCAGGGGGAAATTGGAAAGTTTAGTGAGAAAAATAGTCAGATGTGCCTTGTATACAAAGGCTACAGTACTACAGTGCTTTCTCCCAGTAAAATTAGATGCATTTCTGAACAAACCTACATAGGATTGGGCTGCCAGCTATAGATACAGATTTAGATATACACAAATTTCCATCTATTTCAGTTTTCTACTACAAGAAAATATTATCCGGCCCCTTTTGGATTACCCATGTATATTTTATTATTTATTAACAGCAAATTGATGTTGAGTCTTACGAAGGAATGACTAAGCCTTGTAAGCAGTGTGTAATTCTGTTTTTTTAAATAATAATAATAGTTATTAATAATATAATTTTATTATTCTAGCCAAAGGCCATGACAAATCTGCAGCAACAGTACCAATAAAACAATACAAATCATATACATATACAGTGGTACCTCGGTTTATGAACACAATTGGTTCCGGAAGTCTGTTCATAAACTGAAGCGTTCATAAACTGAAGCGAACTTTCCCATTGAAAGTAATGGAAAGTGAATTAATGCGTTCCAGACGGTCCGCAGAGTAAGCGTTCATAAACTGAAGCAAACTTTCCCATTGAAAGTAATGGAAAGTGGATTAATCCGTTCCAGACGGGTCCGCGGAGTACTTAAACTGAAGCGTTCATAAACTGAAGCATGGGTGTAATTGGTTCCGGAAGTCTGTTCATAAACTGAAGCGTTCATAAACTGAAGCAAACTTTCCCATTGAAAGTAATGGAAAATGAATTAATCCGTTCCAGATGGGTCCGCAGCGTTCATAAACCGAAAATTCATAAACCGAGGTGTTCATAAACCGAGGTTCCACTGTACATAATATGAGCCAACATCCATGATGTAAACAGAGGCTGCCAGAGACATCAACGAACTCCAATCCATCTTGGTTTCAGATTAAACATCTGAATCAGCACAACAATTTATAGCCGTTTTATCAATCTCCCTTTTCCTGATTTTTTAAAAAATCCAGTGCAAGATGTATATTTTCTAGACCCACCCTTTGCATTTTTTTGTAATTGTACATTTTAAATATTATTTTAATGTTGCATTTTAAATGGCTGTAACCCACCCTGGGACCCTAGGGTGAACGGCAGGCAATAAATTAAAAACAATCAACCAATAATAATCTATCTGTTAAGTATATGTATGTGAGATATAAATTCATTATGATGAAATATGAATGCATGTCTCCAGCAGTAGTCAAGCAAAGATGTTAAAACACTGAACTGGAGCAACTCAGTGAAAGATACCCAAATTAATTCTGTGGCCATTCAGTAATCAATTGAAAACATCCTGAGGCAATGACTTGTATCTGACCGTCATGTTCAAGGGCAAGCTGCTTCAGAAAAGCATCAATGATAGCCAGTGTGTCTCCACAAAACACAATACATTTTCAGCGATGATTTCTTACTACAGATACAAATGCATTCCTGGTAATAGAGCTAAACCACTTGTACAGTGAGCACTGTTTGCTATGGGAAGCAGTTCAATGGTTTCAATCAAATGCTTCAACTATCGGGCATGTCCAAATATCCATTAACAACTGATTTCCTCCATGTTCTAAAGAAAGCAGAGTGGTGGATACGCTTGTGTGTAACTGGTTACAAAACGGGTCAGACAACTAGTGATCAAGGAACAGAAGTGCCATATTACCATGCAGAGCACAAATCAAAACGAGGTCCAGGCAAAACAGTTAAAAAAAATAAAAAATCCAATAAATTAAAAAAAATCCAAGCATTTTCCTCTGAATTGATAATGGATTAGCAATAGAAAATCACTAATGTGCATAAACATCTGCAGGAACGCCCCCCCCAATACACACACAATTTATTCTCTTGTATAGAGACAATTTGGTTTGACCTTTGTAGGTGGCAAAGGGCGTTGGAGATACCATAGATTGCAATCCTATGAATACTTACTTCAAAACAACCTGATTTAAATCAATGAAATGTAAGGCTGTAAAGCCTTACAGAACTAGTCTCATATTTCTCCTTGGATCATTCAGCCCAACTTAATTTTTAGTAATTCTAAAACAGTATTTATATAAATGATGCACACAGTTTACTGATTTTCCGCTTAAAACCTACTGCTAACTGCACTACTATTTATTTTAGCATTTAGCGGGGAGATGTCAATATTATTGTTGCTATTATGCAACCTGAATATGCACTCTTCCTTCAGATATCTCAGAACAGCTTATGCTAGGAATAGCGAACATGATGCCCTCCACAAGGTGTTGGACAACAATACCCATGAGCCACAACCCAGGAAGGTCAGTAGTCAGGGATGATGGGAGTTGTAGTCCAACAACTTATGATGGGCACCATTTTGGCCACCATGCTCCCTCCAATGTACTGATCAGGTCTTGCAGCTCTAGTCACTGATATCATTAGAGCAGTGGTTCCCAACAGGTGGTCCGCGGACCCACAGGGGTCCACGAGCTATGCCAGAGGGGTCCGCAAGATGCTATTAGAATAATATATATATTAAATATATTTTGTATGATAACAGATTTTTTGTTTTGGCCACTTCCTGCATGAGCAGAGTCTAGCGCAAAACTAGAATTAGATAGAGGCAGTAGTTCTGCTGTATGCCGTTAGGTGGCGCTTTACAAACACTACTGTTTTGCAAAGAGGCAGCACACGCATTCTACTAATGCTCACCTCCCCAAGATGCTTTGCGCACGTCGGCTTCATTTGTGCACTACTGCGCAGGTACCCTGTCTTCTCCATTCCCCTCCCTCCTCCCTGGCGCGCGCTGCCTCTTTGCAAAACAGTAGTGTTTGTAAACAAAGCGTTGTTTTTCGCAGAAGCTATAGTTCGCATAGTTAAAAATGGACCGTTGGTTAAAAAGTGGTTCATCTCATTAAGAACTGAAAATTAAAACTAACTGTATACTGATGGAGTACTCTGTTGTAACTGTAAAAAACGTATAAATATAAAATATAAAAAGACTCTTAATTTGGCTCTCACTTTTTAATTTTAGGATTAGGAATTAATGGGGGTCCTTGTCACAATAGCAGCTCGATGAGGGGTCCTCGAGAAAATTTTGTTGGGAACCCCTGCATTAGAGTAACACTGGCCTTGCTTGCCACTGTCTCACATTTTTATACCTTGAACTTACAGCTTGGCTTAGGCTGCAGCACAACATATTCCACTGCAGCTGGAGCAGAACACCAATCCTTTCCTAAAAGGCAAATATAGTCCTGGTGGTTTCGGGGGGGGGGAATCAGGGGAGGGATCATAAAAGAAGTCATGCCACTGGCCAAAAATTGGTGTGTGCACACTTCCTAGACCAGCCTTTGCCAATCTGGTGCCCTCCAGATGTTTTAGACCATAACTTTCATCAGCCCAGCCAGCATGGGATGAAGATGAGTTATAGTCCAAAACATCTGGTGGGCATCAGATTGGCAAATGCTGTCCTAGAAGAATTCATCATTCCATATATGTTGCTGAGCAGTGCGGAAGGCAACTACAGCATAGCTGCCAAGTCTCCCGTATTCCCCGGGAAACCCCTGTTTTTCTAGCTGTTCTCAGCTGAAAAAACAGATTTTTTTGTTTCCCCCCGGTTTATTCTGGCGCTGCGACCACTTTGGAACTGGGCGGAGCATGCTCAGAAGTGACTTTTGATGCAGCTCTGCCCAGTTCCAAAATGGCTGCAGTGCGACTTCTGGCGCGGCGGCCATTTTGGAACTGGCCAAAGCAGCATCAAAAGTCGCTTCTGAGCATGCTCCGCCCAGTTCCAAAATGGCGGCAGCGCTACTTCCGGTCTTCTACTTCCGGTCCGGTCCCTTATTTCTCCCACAGGAACTTGGTAGGTATGAACTACAGTGACGTGGGATGCAAGGGCACATTCATTTTGGAGGAGAGATGCTTGACCTGAGTGAGTCCTATGTTAGAATACTGTCAGCAATTAAGCAGGGGCACTCACAAAAGCAAGCACCCTTGTTTGAGTGCTTGAGAGCAAACAGGATGCGGGACTAGATGGGCTTTTGGTCTGATCCTGCAGGGCTCTTCTGATGTTCTTAAAGTGAGCACAGTGCTACTCAAGCTGGTTGTGTGAACCATCAAAACCACCACCACATTCGCTTTCCCCAAAGCCTTTTGGGTCAGGAGAAAGTGGTGGTATCTGCTGGTGCTTCCAAGAGACCCAGCAGTGTAGCTTTTCCTGCCAAGGATGGAACTGCAACAACTAGTTTAGCATTACAAAGATTTCTGAAGGATTGTTACTCACTTTCATCACCAAAACCACCATCAAAAACATAAAAACTGTCCCATACTGTCATTTTTTTAAAAAGCTGAATTTTACTCTGAAGTGCTTTCGCAACTTCGTCATTTCACAAGCTGAAGTCATACGTCTTCCAAAGTGTATGAAAACCTTTGAGGAATATATCAACCACCAAATCCTAAAACAGCTAGCGCATCCACAGAAACAACAATGAAATGGTAATAAAGCCTGGTTCTGCAGCACATGGTATCTGAAAGAAACAAGCACATCTATTTTCTTGGGCTCTTCAGTACTTAATAAAGAGAGATTTATACCCAGTGCCTGAATAGTTTATTCGGCAAAACAAACTTAAGGTTTTACAGCTGAAACCTTTGCTCTGAAATGAAACCCATTGTTGCTGGCTCAACTTTATTAGCCCATGTTGTACAGAGATTGGAGATCTAAGGTACTGAAAATCAGCTGTTGTGGAGCTAAAGAAATATAGACTTTGTGTCTTCAATGACAGAATTGTGTCTTTCTAACAGGAAAGGGAAGGTCTGTTTCTCACATTACTCCAAGTGCTCTTTCACAAGGCATGTATGATTTGTTTATAAACCTTTCCAGTTCATTTATACTCATGGTGATGTCTCATGAGACTTTTGGAGATCCAAGGACAACCACTAGAGCCTGCATTCTGTCTTTTAACCAAATCAGTCATAAATACACAATGGCTAAAAGTCTGCAGCCTGAGAATTGGTGAATGAGTTCATATTAATAGGTGAAACTCAGCCCCTAGTCTTTCTGCTGCTTCCTGTCTTTCTGTTGCCTGGTCAAGGTTGTCAGGTCACAGTGCAGCAGTGACATCATAAGCCACAACTAGCTCAGTTCTACATCTATGTAATTACTGAAAGAACAGCAGCTCAGGTAGTTCTAGAACAGAGGTGGTGGACCTGCAGCTTTTGAAACCTGTGGGCTCCAACTCTCACCAGCCGCATGCAGCATGGTCAGAGATGTTGACCAGTTGTGTCTAGCATCATTGGAAAGGCCACAGGTTTCCCTTCCCTACTTCTAGGCCAAACACCCCTTAGACCAGTCCTCAGCCCTTCAAACCTGCTCTGTATACAGCATGCCTCCTTCCTTCTTACAAACAGTGCATAGTCCCTCCCTGTCCTTATCTCCTCCTTTCTTCAAAGTGATAAGGCCTCTGTTTCTTAGCTCACTATTTACCTAGCATTTCTGTATCAGATTTGCCATGATCTAACATGCATCTAGCAGTTCAGAGATTGTTCCCTTTTATTGATCAGCTGTCCTCTGAAGGAAAATATGAACCACATCAGGTTCTGGTAGAGAAACAAACCTCTTCCCACCCACCCTTCCTCAAATACATATTCCAAAAGCTATTAGTCTTCTGAAAGTTGGATGGGGAGCTTGCGCTGGAAATTTGTGAGCTACATGTTTTGCTTTGTTATCTATTTCCGATGAGTGCCGCAAAGCATACCATGCAAGCGTGTCGATTCGGTTTGAACAGTCAGAGAATGATTGTGGAATTGCTTTCTCATTACGCACAACAAGCTGCAAGCAGCAGAACCAAAGAATACAATTGGGAATAAAGTATGACACTAAAGGTGTGTGTGTAGAAGAATACACATAGGGGAAAAGAGGGCAGAGGACCTCAGAGAAACAGCATGAAGAGAAACCATGTGCAAGGGAAGAAGGTTCATAGGGAAAAGATGAGTACTGTATAAAGTACAGAGCACGACTAGACACAAATCTGCCCTGTGTACATTACAAGGGGCTGATGTGTTTCATATCCTTGTCACTTGTGTAATTAAACACCTTGGCAGGTTTCTACCCTCAGACCCTTTCCAATACAATAGGAAGTTCCAATAGTGAATTTCCTTTGGAGGACATAGAAGACACTTGTGTGATAAATGTTTGTACAGAGGAGGTATTTCTGAGGTGCAACTTGCAATCAAATTTATTTCATTTATATATGCACCACCCTTCATCAAAAGACCTCAGGGCGGTTCAGGACATAATGATTTTGCTAACTCCAACACCTTGGGAGAGCAGCTGTTCAATGTGGCCATGAGTTGCAGTACACGTGGCCTTAACTGCCATTTGTATGGGCTCATATGCCGATTTCAGGAACCTCCCTGCAGCACCTCCCCCAGAATTTGGAGGGCTCTCTCCCTGAGTTTATCTACCTCCTCACTGAGATGGTCACTGCTGCCCATTCACTTACCCTGGCTATCAAGGTCTATTCTCTTGTCACTGATTTCTCACTCAAAAGGGCAAATGCAAATGCAGACACGACCAGGTGGAGCAGCAGCAGAAGAGCCAGGGAGGTCCAGGGGCTAGCAATGGGCCCTCTGCCAGTGTACAGGCATTGGTAGATGATGCCTGATTGTTGCTGACCCAACAATGGGCATTCTGACCTGCACAGCTAATATGACATGGCAAGCCAGATAAGCAAAGTGTGGGTTCCAGGACCTCACAGTTGGCACCAAAAGGCTACCCCCCACCACACACACATTCTTGCCTGCACTTGTTCTGTACCCAGCACCTTTTGGGGGGGGGAGGTCTGGAGCTTTCCCCACAAAAACCTGCTATTTAAAGCTCAATCAGTGCAAACATCAATCCGTGGAACTCCCAAATTGACATTTGCTCCAATTCGGCTTTAAAGAGTAGGCTTTCTTGGGGAAAGCTCAGAGCAAAGCAAAGCAAAACAAAAGGACACGGAGCGTTAATGTGTGGACCTCTGCCTGAAAGGGGCAAAAACGTAAGTGTAGATAAGCATTTAATTTGCTATACTATTTCTGCATACAGCAACAATTCTGTCTAGTCCTGATATGTACTATTTATGTTTATGTACTAATCAGTATTTTTATTATTTTACCAGTAATATAACTCTGATGTGGGTTGTTGTTGTTTAGTCGTTTAGTCGTGTCCGACTCTTCGTGACCCCATGGACCATAGCACGCCAGGCACTCCTGTCTTGCACTGCCTCCCGCAGTTTGGTCAAACTCATGTTCGTAGCTTCGAGAACACTGTCCAGCCATCTTGTCCTCTGTCGTCCCCTTCTCCTAGTGCCCTCAATCTTTCCCAACATCAGGGTCTTTTCCAAGGATTCTTCTCTTCTCATGAGGTGGCCAAAGTATTGGAGCCTCAGCTTCACGATCTGTCCTTCCAGGGAGCACTCAGGGCTGATTTCCTTAAGAATGGATAGGTTTAATCTTCTAGCAGTCCATGGGACTCTCAAGAGTCTCCTCCAGCACCATAATTCAAAAGCATCAATTCTTCGGCGATCAGCCTTCTTTATGGTCCAGCTCTCACTTCCATACATCACCACTGGGAAAACCATAGCTTTAACTATACGGACCTTTGTCGGCAAGGTGATGTCTCTGCTTTTTAAGATGCTGTCTAGGTTTGTCATTGCTTTTCTCCCAAGAAGCAGGCGTCTTTTAATTTCGTGACTGCTGTCACCATCTGCAGTGATCAAGGAGCCCAAGAAAGTAAAATCTCTCACTGCCTCCATTTCTTCCCCTTCTATTTGCCAGGAGGTGATGGGACCAGTGGCCATGATCTTGGTTTTTTTGATGTTGAGCTTCAGACCATATTTTGCGCTCTCCTCTTTCACCCTCATTAAAAGGTTCTTTAATTCCTCCTCGCTTTCTGCCATCAAGGTTGTGTCATCTGCATATCTGAGGTGGTTGATATTTCTTCCGGCAATCTTAATTCCAGTTTGGGATTCATCTAGTCCAGCCTTTCGCATGATGAATTCTGCATATAAGTTAAATAAGCAGGGAGACAATATACAACCTTGTCGTACTCCTTTCCCAATTTTGAACCAATCAGTTGTTCCATATCCAGTTCTAACTGTAGCTTCTTGTCCCACATAGAGATTTCTCAGGAGACAGATGAGGTGATCAGGCACTCCCATTTCTTTAAGAACTTGCCATAGTTTGCTGTGGTCGACACAGTCAAAGGCTTTTGCATAGTCAATGAAGCAGAAGTAGACGTTTTTCTGGAACTCTCTAGCTTTCTCCATAATCCAGCGCATGTTTGCTATTTGGTCTCTGGTTCCTCTCCCCTTTCGAAATCCAGCTTGCACTTCTGGGAGTTCTCGGTCCACATACTGCCTCAGCCTGCCTTGTAGAATTTTGAGCATAACCTTGCTAGCGTGTGAAATGAGCGCAATTGTGCGGTAGTTGGAGCATTCTTTGGCACTGCCCTTCTTTGGAATTGGGATGTAGACTGTACCTCCTATAAATTACTTCTGCTTTAATTGTTTCTTCTTTCGCTATTAAAATCCACATTACTCTCTCTCTCTCTCTCTCTCTCTCTCTCTCTCTCTCTCTCTCTCTCTCTGTGAGTGTGTGTACATATATATACACTAAGTATTTTCAGAAATTGCTCAGATCATGCACAATTGAATGTTATGTACTTTGGTTGTCTTGGCTTTCCTTTCCTTTGGTCAGGTTAGATGCAAAATAAGAGTTTCCATATGAAGAATGCTGCTTTAAAAAAAAAAGCAAAAGAAAAATATTCAGATGCAAAATGGCATTTTTGGTTTTCTAAGTTTGTTTTACTGTGGAGAGTTTAGACAAATAATTTGGCTGCAAAGTTAAGCCATAATCAGTTGAGTATGTGCAATGTCACCACTGATTATGCACCGTTGTCAGTGACGGATCAAACATTTATGATGTATTATCCTGCTTTGCAATCAGGCTAGGGAGAGTGTGGGGGGGGGGAACTCTCCACTTCAATCTATTTTCCCAAAAATGACAGGACTTCTGCTCAGATTTTGCTGGCAAGCTTCTAACATTGTATATTTCCACTAACGTTATTTACCTGAAGCATTTTCTATATGGTCTGGGAGCAACTGAGACTACCACGCCATTCCCCTATCTCCACATAACTGGAGCAGGGTGGGGGCAATGCACTCAGCCAGCAAAATCAAGCATGCAAGCTTCAATGCTAAAAAAAAAAATTGCTTCTTGTTTTTGTGGCCCTGTTCGTGATTGTAATCACATTCTTGACTGCTGCCGGGCGCCTTTAAAAACAAAACAAAAACAAAAAACCCACAGGTTTTTTTGTTTTGTTTTGTTTTTTACCGATAAGAATCCAGAGTAAGGCCAGGAGGTTTGAAACAAATGCAGAACAGGACAGGGAATTGGCACTGAGCAGAACCCAGGAGCACAACCACCATCAACAGTAAGTGTGCTGCATGTTTTATCGCTGTTTGTTGCACACTGACTTAAGCACACACACCCTGCAACATGTGCAGCCTGAGAACAAAGCACTGGACTTTGTGGAAAGGGACTGGGTCAGGATGAGATTGAGGGCCAACAAAATATATGTGCACAAATAAATCTGATTAACTTTGGAATTGTGGTAGCATGTAGATAGCTCCACCTGTTTTGTAAGCTTCCCCTTTAGAATATGTGATACCCAGATGCTCGTGAGCATATTTTCTACTTTCTTTGTGACTTTCTCTCTCTACCCCCTGAACCGAAAAGGGCAGAAGTGAGGTGCAGAGGATGCATTTCATGGAAAAAAATATCTCCCGTGGAAAAAAATATCCTGTTATTTTCAGTGATTTGAGAAGGAGAGATGCAAAGTGAGGTGGGGATTTCAAAGGCTACAGATGCACTTCAGGGTTCTCCCAGTATTTCTGTCCTGCTTCCTTTCCCCAGTATCTGATTATTTTGGTACTTCAGAATGATGCTGAACTTCTTCGCCAACAGAATTATCTTCGGTTTCAGATTAGTCCATAATGGCTTTCTTCTGTTTACTATCAGAACTGTAAGTCACTTTCCTCTAACAATAATTTCACCCTTCTTCTTTCATTTTAACAAAAAAGGAGAAAAATATGAATTCCCCAGTGATGACTCCCGTTTTTTAACTTAACAGAATTTAAAGTAATCCTAGGACAAACAAACAAATATTCTATATAACAGCATTCCTGTTTGCAAAACAGGATATATTTTCTCTCTCTCTCTCTCTCTCTCTCTCTCTCTCTCTCTCTCTCTCTCTCTCTCTCTCTCTGTGTGTGTGTGTGTGTGTCTGTCTTGGGGACATATATTTATGGCATTCCTAAACATCACACCTGGGCCATCCATAGGTGGTCCTTTGGAGGCACCTGCTGCAGCCCGAATACTGTATCCCCACTTCCTCCCTCACCTCTGTTTTGAGAAATCTGTAGTGTTAAAGAAAGAACAGGAAGATTAAAAAAGAGATACTTCTGTTTCCTTCTCTGCCAATTATGTATATAACTGCTATTTAGGGTGAGAGACTGAGGAAGGGGAAGGTCTGCCAGATGGGAGGTTTCAGCTCTCTGTATGTGTGGAGATTATGATAAAATGGTGACTGAGCACTACATAGATAGATTTATAATTTTGTGTTTTATGAGGATCATATGAGGATTATTATTAATGTATTTTGCTCCCCCCCTTTAGTTTAAGTTTTAGTTTTCGTGAAAAACTTTAATAAAATTGATTGTCTAGGGGTGTGGAAGCCTGCATGTATGTGTGACAGAGAATGAGTGACAGAAGATGAACGAGGGAGGGAAGGAGGGAAAGAGAGAGAGGAGGGAGGATTATGGATTAATAAAGAGGAAAGTGGGGAAAGAGAAAAAATGGGTTTTCCTGTTCACTTTGGCCTTGGCCACCACAGGTATGTAGCCCTCGGCCACTTTCCTCCATTGGAATGTGGCCCTCAGCCCCTACAAGGTTGTCTACCTCTGCTATGCTCTAGGCACCTTCTCCATGTTTGCTATGCAGAACAATTACTAGAGTATTCCATCCCCCTTTCTTTCATGACTGCGGTCCTGTTTCCTTGCATTCCGTTTGTCCAAATGAATCAGCCCATGTTCCCAATCTGGGGAGAGCAGCCAAAAACCAAATGGGAGCAAATTAACACTGAGGGAACTAGTGGGGTTTTAGCCTAGACGTCCCTACTATAGTTGCCTCCAAATGTTTGAGAAGCATTGGGCCTTATCATTTATTACTATTTTCACGTAAACCTCAAGGGCCTCATTGACTGAAGAGGATAAATGAATTATTATTGTTGGAGATTTGGGCTTTGGTACAGACACATGTTCTGTATTTTATACTTGAGGTAAGGAATCCATTGGCCACTTGATGGGTTGGAAATGGGGTGTGTGGAGAAGCCAAGAAAGGAAAACCTTTGTGTCTTTTTTCCTCTCGGCACTTTGTTGCCATATGGATTGGATAGGGAATGCACTCTCTCTATATATATATTAAAAACAAACCTGTGGGGGCTTTCTACATTGATAAACATGTGGTTTATCTGAAAGAAATAAAGTATTAAAAATGCACTTTGAACAATCTTTAATGCCCATAGATGTGCCAAACAAAAACAAAAGCATAATTTTGAAGGAACCTGGCCCACTGCCCGATTTATAATAGGCTATGGGTTTTATTTTCCTTTGGAATATGTTGTTTAATGTTTTAACCATCAGAACTGATGTATTTCTCTCTGTTTTGAGTTTAGGCCATGCACTCTACTCAGCCCCATGACAAATTGAATCCCATGCTAATGTCCTGTAATAAGATGAGACATTACCTTTATAAATGACCTCATGGAGAAGAGGTTGGCCAGCATTGTCGATAGGCCTGGTGCCAGGCAGCTCTGGGCGATGAAGCCCAGCTTGAGTTCTGCAAGGCATATTGCATCATCCCCTTCTTTCCAATTCCAGCTTGGGATATTTAGCAGATGGGCCTGCAGTGGAAAAAAACACAGGTTAAAGAAAAAAAGGGGGGGAACCTAACCAAACATTTGCATCTGCATTTTGCTAACAAAGGATGGGGAGAGGAGGGGTGGGGACAGGCAACTGCTCTAGGGTTGCTAGTTGCTCATTTAAAAAATCACTTCTACCCTACTCCTAAATGAGTGTATCAGAGCATGTGCAGAGTGCCTTTTCTTATTTGAAAATAGTTGGCCTAAGGACAGAATGACCCTGAGTGCAGAGTCCTGCCCAAATGGTGTCATATTTTGTGTACAAGAAATGAATTTTATCAGCTGTACAGAAAAAGAACACTGAGCACACAGGGTATTGCTGGTTGATGTCTTTTTAACAGGCAACTGGCAAAGAGGATGATATTCTAGCTGGCTTGTACACCTAGCTGTCCCACAGAGAAATGTTGGATACCAGAAATGTACCAGCCCTCTGTTTTGTCATAGCTGGATAAATCAAGGTTTATCACATTTAAAAGTACTTACAATTTTGCCACATATTTAACCACATGTTCACAACTGATGAGTGGAAAAACTCAGCACACCGCTTAGCAGTAAAAAAAGTTTGACCAATAGCTTGGGTATCTCTTTTGTCTTGTTTTTTTTTTACTACACACACACACACACACACACACACACACACACACACACACTGCCCATCTGGCTGGGTTTCCCCAGCCACTCTGGGCGGCTCCCAATAGAATATTAAAAACACAATAAAACATCAAACATTAAAAACATTAAAAACTTCCCTAAGCAGGGTTGCCTTCAGATATCTTCTAAAAATCTTCCTTGACATCTGATGGGAGGGCATTCCACAGGGTGGGCGCCACTACTGAGAAGGCCCTCAAGCCTTAACTGGTTAGACTGTTGCAGAGAACCCATACAAATGACCAAGTAACCTCAGGATGAGATCCTGGAGTAAGTTTGGTCATTCATAGAATTCTGCCAGGTGGTGAGGATGATTTTATCACTTATTAAGTGTAGATAGTGGTAATATGTGCAATAAAATGGCTGTAACCACCCTTAAAGGTTGTATCTTAATCAGAACGTAACTGTGTTACAGGTTATCTTGGAGATGAGCATCCTACAGACTTTCCATTACCTTGTTGTGATACTGCAGCATCTGGGTGATTATTCTTATTTTCGGATGATAATTCTTGATGGAAATTACTCTGCAAAGAAAATACACCAACATGTGTTATTTTCACTCAACAGCAATTCCACAAATATGTCTCGATGGCCAAATAGGATGTCATATTTTTCAGTTCAATAACTCCTTCACATGCTTCAGTGGCTACTTAAAATATAGCTTTCCATAATGCCCAAACCAGGAAACTGTGGCTTAAGGGCTCCCTCCAAACCATGGTATGAAACCAGGGTTTGATCAAAGGGGGCAAATGTTGCACAGCCTACTGTGAAATGTTAACACTGGACTTTATGTCCACCATTCCCACTCAGAAAACTCTATAGACCAGGGAGTTTAAAATCTACTGTGTAGTTCAAATTCAAACATGTTAACTTGCTGGGCTCCAGGTCAAACATCTCTGATCCCCAGCATCTCTGAATTGTAACAACTTATTGCTCTGTTGGGTCTTGTCTACATTGTTAGCAAAAAAAATCAGTATGTTTGGGCCCCATTCCCTTGTTGGGTCATTCATAGGACACTGTGTTTCTCTATACACACCATCCATAATACATATTGTACATTATAATTTATATCCCATGATTAAAGTGAGGCAAGAACTTCTGGTTCTGGCTAAAAATCCATACATATTCTATCCACTAGATGAAAAATCAGGAAGACACGAAACAATTCTGCATTTATGGGAAAACAAATAGTAGCTCCTGTCAAACAAAGGGTGGGGGGAGGGGGCTTGTGACCTGTCCTTGAATCGACCATTTTGTGACAATGCAGATAATGGCTAAGGGACAATGTCCCAGATGTAGGGCAGAACAGGAACAAATGATTTCACAATGTGGTTCAGCTCCCAAGGGGTGCAGTGAATATGAATGCCTTGCTTCTTTCCCCCACCCACACAATAGATCTCCAAAGCCTCCACCAAACAAACAAATGTTATGGTAACAATACCGCAAGTGAAGATTTCCAGTCAGCTACTAGGAGTGGAGGGGAATGTATTGCTCCTATATTCCACAGCCAAGCATGGACTTCACAAAATTGGTTGCATAGCTTGCTCTGACAAGCAAGAAGCAATTTGCAAAGATATTTATCCTACTCTTAATTCTCCTTCTTAAACTCTTTTTTAGCTGAAGCATTTAATTAAGCATTCAATTTTATTGAATCAAACTCGTTTGTTCTGCAAATACGCAGGAGGATTCTGTTCACCCAATAACTTTTTTTTTAATTAAACACATGGAATCTATTTAAAAGCTCACTAATCTGCATCTGGATTTCTCTTTAATCTATGTATATAATTTAAAATCAAAGCAAGAGTTCTCCCACCAGATTAAAATGTGCCTTTGGAAAATTAAAGAAGCCAGGGCTGCGTTTTCTTGGAGGGGGGGGCATGGAAAGGGATATTCTACAACTTTGTTGCTATATGTAGTAACAGAGGTTTTTGTACTGATGCATTCTGGCCCCCAACAGCCCACCCCCAAACACAGCCATTCTCAAGATTCAGGGGCCACTTGGCTGGTTCCTGTAGGTCAGATCCTTATCAGATCCTAGCCTTGCAGGTCAAATTTGATAGGTGAGAGGGGTTGGCCACCTGCCAATTATGTCAGATGATTGGACACTTTGAAATCCCAAAGTCAGGACTTCAAAGCACCACACAAGGCTTGCAGAGAGCCCTGCACGGTACTTTAAAGCAAATATGGATTTGGCCTAAGAGCCAAAGCCTGCTTTCTGTAGGGAAACTTGATCCAGTAGGCCAGGGGTGGGGTGGGCATGGGTGTGGGCGTGATGCGGCCACCGCCATCGAGAAGACCCAATGTCCTGGCTGCAGGGGAGTAGCCATCCGCCACTCAACAGAGTGGCTGGCCTGCCTGGCAGGGCGGGGGCAGCTCGCCGTGCGGAGCTTGCTGGGCTGGGGCGGGGCGGTGGGGCGCAGCGCCGTAAAAGGACAGGCTCCCACGTTGCCTTAAAAGGCTTGTGTTTTAAGGCAATGTGGGAGCCTGTCCTTTTACGGCGCTGCGAGCGATGCTTTGATAAGGCATAGAAATCAATGCGATAATTATTCAAAAGCGATGCTCAGTGTATCAATGCCTGCTCGTCAAGGAAAGACCCTCTTGCTAAATGTTCTTTAAAGCTACGGTCCTAAACACACTTTCTAGATGATAGATCTTGACTTTTTTAATAAAAAAAATTCAAGAGAAAGGTGCACTACTGTTTCTGTTGTTTGCCTAATTTGAAGGGCTCAGCATAGCTCTCATGCCAAATGTCTAATTCGGAGGGAGTGAGCATTAAAAAAAAGGGCGGTGGAGAGGGCAGGACTAGACGGAAAGAGGCCTGCATCAGGCAGAAGCAGCTCTGAGAAAGAATTGCGCACTCCTTCTGTGGGATTATTAAGCTGCGAAAATGTGCACGGTCTAAATGCTCTCTCTCTCTCTCTCTCTCTCTCTCTCTCATTTAGAAGGTTTAAACCCCTTTTCTTAGAAGGCATCTGCAAAAACCACACCACCATTCCCCTCCCAAAAACACCCCTTCCAAAACAGCCTTGGATTGCAAAGGAAAGCGGTGAGGTGTGCAAAGCAGGGAAGGCTTCTTTCAAGTAGACTCGGGGAAAGGGCTTCCTTCATTCGCCCTCTGCACACCCTGCACTGGACCCCCCCCTTCTCTCTGGTTTTGTTTTGCTTCCTCGAACCTGTCAAAACTCGGCCGTGTTTGCCTGTTTCTGGAGTTTGTTGTGTCTGGAGGATGGAGCTCCCAGCGAGCTCCACGCGCGACCACACCTGCCACTCTCTTGAGTGGCATGTTGGAGCGTCGCCTCGCCCCTCCCAAGAGCAACATGCGTCCGTCGGTGGTTTGCGAAAAAGCTGCGGAGCAAGGCTGCCTCGCTGCGCAGCTTGCTTGCGGGTTTTGCCGCGTCGTAGCACTCCGTAGTGCGCATGTGTCCTCCTCCTCCTCCTCCTCATTTGCTGTCTGAGGTAGTTGCCTCACTTGCCCAGTAAAAGGCCTGGTTCCATTCTTTCCATGTTCCCTTGTTTCATGGAGTAAAATGGAATCCAAATGCCCCCTTCTAAATTACCTCATAATATTGGAGGCATCTTCAGCATCTGGGTCAGCGCAGTATTTGTTGGCAAGGATTAGGCACGCGTCTGCTGACTCTATCTGGACACCAAAGGAGAAAACAAGCATAAAGAGCAATCTGATGTTTACAATATTTTTCTCCAACCCTTATCAGCTTTCACAGAACCTCCTCAATCCGCCAATAGACTGTGGAATCATGTTTGTATGTGTGTGGTGTACCATGCCGTGAACTACATGGGTCATGTAAGAACATAAGAAGAGCTTTCTGGATCAGGCCAAAGGCCTATCTGGTCCAGCATCCTGTTCTCACAGTGGCCAACCAAGGAGGGTATCTCTAGTCCTCCACTACTCTATCTTTAACCATACAGTACTGGCTCACGCAGAGGAGACTAGGCATCAAAAGCCTGGCCATTCCACAATAAGAGCATTCCAGAAAGTGGAAGACTCCTGAGGATTAGAAACGGCTTGCCTAGTGAGGTGGAGCCACAACACCAATTTAACTGCAGGAGTGTCAGTGCCGCTTTCCAAGAGACGGTGGGGAGGTCTGTGTGGACACATTGGGCACAAATGCCAGATTGGCTATTCCAGTGTTCGCACTGCATCCCAACCTCCTCCAGCCCCCCCCCCAACACAACTCCCACTCCTGGTACACGACAGCAACACCACTGCCAGGGTGCTAGTGTTGTGGTTCTGCCCCACCACGCAAGTTGCTTCTGCCAATGATGTAAACTCCATAAACACAGATGGGAGGAAGCAGGGAGGGGTGGCACATCTCCATGGGCAGTGGGGAGAGGCAGAAGAATCCTCTTTGAGGTTTTCAACAAAATGGAAGAAGAGTTGTGAAAAGTCCAGGGATATAGGGACTTTCAAACTATTGCAGGCCAGGACGATCTACGATTGAAAGTGTGGAAACGCAGTTGCCTCAACAGAAACCCCCCCAAGGAGTGAAAGCAACTGAAAAGAATGGGTAACATAACATCAAACCCTGAACCTTTTCATAGATGAGGTACAGGATCCTCCACACATTATCTGCGTTTAGAGAAACCACACACAGAAAGAAGGGTCATGTTGTTGGCCTCACCTCCGACATCAACATATCAGACGTGGATGTGGCAGCTGAGGAAATCTATACATTCAGACCTCTATGCATGAATGTTTCCATGGGAGCTGGAACTCTATGCAATCAGAGTTCAAGCTTCCATAACTTCCTCTCACATTGGCTTCCTGGCTCAGACACTGCCTTAATCATGGGCATCTGCATGGGGGTATATTTTGATGTTCTTCCATGGGGAGTGGGAGTCACCACCCATTCTGAAAATAACAAATGCTTGCACACCTTTTATACCCGATCTGTTAGTTTACTAGCACATCAAGTTCCCCACCTCTTTTCCTGCTGATAATTAATTGAAAGGTTCCTTTCGATCCACTCTGAAGTTGGAATAACTAACAGATTGTTTCAAAGTTGTATCTATACTACAAACCAGTATCACTTTTACTCCCATAGCTATTCCCAAAGGATCATGGGAATTGTAGTTTAGTTTGGTAAAGATGCTAAGATTTTCTTGCCTTCCTCACAGAACTACGCATCCCATATTTCCATGGGGAAAGAAAAAAACTGTAACTACACAGTAGCATCCTTAGTTAAATGCAGACACCAAACAGAAAGGTAGAAAAAAGGGGAAGGAAACCAATACCTTTACTCTAGCCAGGTCATGCGGATTGAGAACTGAACCCTGAAAAAATTCCACCTGAGTGAAGTGTCGTTTAAAAAGAGCTTCCAACTCAAGGTTAGGGGAGATACTAAATTGAAAAAGAAAGGACAAAACAAGCAGAATAAAGTCAGTTTGTGAGCATTACCCCTGTTTTTTTCCCTTAATTGTACAAAATTATTTAATAGGTATGGAGTCAATTCTGTAGGAACCATGAGTGGTTTATGTTCTTATTTTCCCTTCCTTTCTATCTCTATTAAGGTTGTCAACAATCCATAATTTTACTGGTCCAATCTGGCAAGTCATCAGAACAGAAACATTTAAAAAGGAAGAAGAATAGGAGAAGAATATACAATGTTGTCATTGTAATTTCCCTACATTCTATAAGAAGCATTTTTTTAAAAGATGGTGTTCATCAGAGGACGAGAGACTGTCCATACTATTTATTTCATTAGGAGGCCAATTCCAACCATTTGGAGAGATACTTTGGATGCCCTCACTTTGCATTTAGATCTTTTTTCAAAAGAAAGCACGAGACAGGAGACAATCTACCTATGCTGAAACACACAGTTTAAGATGTCAGCATTATGCAAAAGTTGGAAACTCTAATGCCTCATCACTTCCATTTTGCCATCCTTAGTGACTTGCTAGATGGGAACAACCTAAAATGCTCAGAGCATTGAGGCGATGCTTTCTATAGTCATTCCCCACTTTGAGTAACACCCTACTAAGCAAACTGTGGCTTTGCATGACTTGAGCAATCACATGGACTCCTAGTGAGAATATCAGGGCAGTTTGGCTCCTCCTGCCGTAAGCTTAGCTATGGTTTGGTTTAGCATGTGGTGTATCTCACACGTAGGTTGTATTATGGCTTACTGCTTGTCATTTCTCTGGGAAATATAAACCATGAGCCCAGTTTAAGACAATGGCCGTGATCCTTCCCCTAAGTGCTCACATATTTTCTCCTTTGTGCCAAGCCAAAGTTTGGCTTAATGTTACATGAGAACTGAGCTAATCTGTTAAAAACAAAACAAAAACACCACTGTGCCATTTGCACTTTGCTTTATCCCACACTTCTCAGATAATTATGCTCCGTTTAATGTAGCCTGCTGTTAAGGGCACTGATATCACTCTTTCCAAATTGCTCCCAGCATTTAACTGATAAGAGAAAGGTCAAAACTGCCTTACAAGCAGCTTAAAAAAAGGAAAAGGAAAAACAACAACCCTGTCAGTTCTGGAATACATGTCAGATCTGATGTTGGATTTTATTGTAATGGCATGATCATGACAAACAGCAACTACTTTAGAGCATTCGTGACTATTGGCAAGGACATTTCTGGGGAAGTATTAAAATCTGTCTAAAGGTTCTGAGATCCAGCTTCTCTTTTCAAATTGTGTATTGTTTCGTAGTCATGAATGTTTGCAAGAGGGTAGCACTTCTGCATCTCTGGAAGTTTGTAAATAGTTACCCATCTAACCAACTGTGGCAATCATGGATAGCCTCCAAGCAGGGAACCAGGAAGAGACACTTTCATAAATTGGAAGGAAGGAAGGAAGGAAGGAAGGAAGGAAGGAAGGAAGGAAGGAAGGAAGGAAGGAAGCCTTCCTATCTATCAGTATCACATGTGATTTAACATTAAGTAAGTGTAAGCAAGTGGGCTAGTAAGAAATATTGTGGACTAGAAACTTGTGGATTGACTTGCAAAGCTGGATACAGCCAGAGACAGAACTTGAATAGCATAACGTATCATCTCAAGTACAATGCTTCTTCTGTTCTTATATTCAATTGCCAGCCTTTTTATATACAGTAATAAAATATATAGAAATTAAATCATGCACATGCATGTATGAACCTGCTCTCCACAGAAGTATCCAATTTGCATTTAAAATTTATTTATTTTCAGAAGATCGTTTCAGCCTCAACCTAAGCCCCAAATATCAAAACAATAGTACCTAGGGGAAGGGCTAACAGAGGGCATATAACAGGTTCTTTTTTAAACCAGAAGTTATTTGGGTTGGAATGATTTCTGGGGCTTTGCCAGATGGTCTTAGAGACTGTACATGTTCTTGTTTCTAGCACCCCAGCAATTCCCTGCACTTCCCCCAAATGCTATTTAAGAGCCAGCCAGCCTGTTGGTTTAGCACCGTCTGAGCAATGATTAGTTTCCAAGACGTGGACAAAAAGTAGGCTTATGCTAAAAAAACAACAACATTCTGTACATGTGCAAAATCTCAATTTACATTCCGAGTTGTAGAATAACTTCTCAGGGAAATTTATGCTTGGATTCATAATGCGTTCAAAGCATTACTACAGGGGCCAATTCATAATCTGAAATAAGGAATGACAAACTAATTTGACCCAGTTCTGCATCTGTTGATTGAATTTTGACATTCCTTCCGTACATGCAAAATGTATAAAACCTTTTGTGGTCATCCTCTTGTTAATGACTTCATAGTACAGAGTGATGGATTTTTGGTTCCAAGTCTTGGGAGTTATAGGATGACAAGCTATAGAGTATATTTGAGGCCATAATCATGTTTTCTTACATTGAATGATTTCCTCTTTAATAAGCATTATAGCATTTGTAGTTATTTTTAAAAAGTGGGGGAACAAGGGGTAAGCTTAACTGTTACAAAGTATTATAGCGCTGGCTGCAGTATGGGTTGGGCAACAAATTTTGCAAGCACAAAACACCCACTGGATTCACCTCTTGTGGTACACTAAGAAATGGGCTGCTGCTAATGGAATGGCCATTGTGCAAGTGGAATGAAAGTTGGGTATCACCCTATATTATGCAGGCTGGTGGTTTCCAAACTTCCTACCCTCTAAGAATTCTGTCCATCTTAACTTGTCTACTGAGGAGTCATTGCACATTCACAACCTCTGCTTCTTGCTGAATATTCATGGGCATCTTTCTAGGTACAAGACCACATCTATTTCCATTGGGTGCTGGCCATGACTGTTGGTTCTCACTCCTGTCCCACATGAACTGATAGCCAAACTTCACCTTATAATACTTTTTCTTTCATTTTATTTTAAAAAAACAATAATTTAAAAAAGCATGTTGAAGCTGATAATTGAAGGTTTGAATTTTGTACTTACTTATGCAGAAAGACAATTTCTACGTTCACATCATCCCTGTCCTTGTGCAGGAAGTCCTTCAGGAAGTTGGACACGCTTTCCAAAGTTATGTGGCCACAGACAACTATGTGCCTGGGACAGGGGGAAAAAAAGGGAGGGCACAGTTAAAAGTTTGCTGAAAGGAACAACCAGGAAGGAACACAAGCAAGCTCAAGAGAATTTGGAAAATCACTGCTTTGTTGTGGAAAGAAAGAAACGTGAAAAAGGGGAAAGGAAAGAAGCACCAATATACTGGTGTGTGCCTCCAGTTCATTCCTGAAAGAGAGAAAGAAAAATACCGACACATTTGAGAAGCCCAGAGACACCAAAATACTCCAGCGGTCTAATTTAGCAAAGGATTATAATGAGCAAATGGCCAACTGGTTATGTGCGCATAATAATGAGACACAGACCCTTTTGGGTGTAACAATCCTGCTTGCTTAACTATGGCCCATTCACTCGTCTCTCTCCTCTTTGCTTAAGCGCTTCAAATCTGGTCTGTTTAAACTAGGAATTCCTCTTTATATACAAAAAAGGGAAACTCGGGTTTATTGCCTGTTGACCTACCCTGATCTTAAACCAGATCTGAGTTTGGCCTACAACTAGTAGTTTCTAGTGTTGCTTGCTGAAGGGGTTACAAGATGCTTTACCAAAGGTGTCATGGACTTTGAAGACACTCAAACTCATAACGCAAGGGAGAAACGTGCTAAGAGGAAGGCATGCTTGGCAAATCCACACTGTGATCAACTCCCGCCTGGAAACCAATGTCCCCACTGTAGAAGGACATGTGGGTCCAGAATTGGCCTCCACAGACACTAATGGACTCATTGTTAAAACCGTGTTTATGGAAGACAATCTTACTCGGCTGCAAGTGATTGCCAAAGAAGAAGGAGGAGAAAGAAGGAAGACGAAGAAGACATTATGCTGGTGGTTTCTTTCAATCACCAGGTTTAATGCCCATTACAACCAAAGGTTCCTTCATCTGAAAACTGTTTGCTAAAAAGAGATTATTCTACATTATAGTATACTGTAAGAGCTAAAGTTGTAAAAGAACTGAAGTCTTAACCTAGATCATGCACTGGTCAAAGGTATACTTGGGGTAAGTACCATGTAAAAGGTGTATTTTCCTAAAACTATAAATTTAGTTAGCTAATAACTGATTATTCCTTAACCATATCCTCAATTTAATACCAAAATATGCTTATCCAAGGAAAACATGATTTGGGCTTCTTGCTTAAAAGTATCCTTCCTCTTTCCCTTTGACTCCCCCCCCCCCAGCACTTAATTTTACTGTGTAACTTGAAATGTATCTTCTGGAATTTTGTGATCGGTGCTTTTTCTTTCTTTCAGGGAGTACTCAGGGGGTACGCAGTACTGTTATTAAAATGTGTGGCACTTACTGTAACAACTTCATGGTGAGTACTGGCACCTATTTTTCTAGAAAAATAAAGCACTGGTGATCACCAACCTTTATTTATGAGATCTTGATCAGGGATTGGAAACCCATTGACTCTCCAGATGTTGCTGAACTACAACTCCCATCTGCCCCGACCAATGGCCACGCTGGTTAGGGTTGAGGGAATTGGAATCCAACAACACGTGAAGGTATCTTTCTCAATTTCTTCCTCTGAGTTTCATTTGCCATAAGGAAGGACCCAGTGCCCTGTGAGCAGTCCCATTAGCAGGGGTGGTGCAGCCATCAAGCAAGGTAAGACCATCTCCCCAGGTGGTGTCCTCTATTGAGTCTGGCAACCCTAGCTTCCATTACAAAGGCTTTTTCTTCTTTTAAGTAACATAAAAAGTGGTTCCTAAATGCCGTATTCACTGCATAGTTTGCTACTTAGTCCTTAATTTACACATGTTTACACAAAAGTGATTTCCACTGAGTGCATTGGGAGTCATTTCCTGGTAACTATAATTAGGATTGCAGTCTTAACATACCACTGCAAATGAGCAACCAAAGAATCAGATTTGACAGTAGGGAATATGACAGCATTTTATAATGTTCCATGACACAGCCTCCAGTGCCTTACATCTCAATCCTAATTATTTTTACTTAGAAGTAAGCTTCTTTGATTCCAGCTGAACTTCTTTTCAATAAAGTATGCTGCAGATCACAGTGGGGAGGGGAGGCCAACAACTCCAACAGACATCAATGAGATTGATTTCCAAGTAATACAATAGTCTATGATCTTAACAGAGTGTTGAGTTTTTGCTAGCTATTTAGTGTGTAAACTGGTTCAAAGACTGGGCTGAAATGGCCAACTGAGGGATGGACATTTCCATCACAACGCAGATTAAACTAACATTTTTATTCCTCACAAGTTTTCAAAAGGTTTCTGCATATGAAGTATTGTACTCCCATGCTTCCTGCCATTAATTTCCCATGCGTCTCCCGATATTCATTGGTGATCGATGGGAATGAGTAGAGACAGGGTTCCGGTTTCCGCCTGCAGGAATGGCGGACCTGTTTTCCATCTCTCTGACCTTCGTAAGGAATTTGGCGGTTGCTAGGGGAGTAAATGGCAACCCCCTACCCTCTCCGGGGGTTACGGAGAGGGGCCGCTGGCCCGCGATGCCCCCAGACCCACTCCGACTGTTTTTGGAGTGGGGGGAGCTTGGGCTGAGCACTTACGAGGGCCAGGACTCCCGGGACGCTAATCTGCATGGCGGGGATTTCCATGGTTAAAGAAGATAATTAGGCTTAAATCTATGGACATACTTCAGAAGGAGGGGAAGAAGCGCTGTTTACTGCTGAGAAATTTATGCTGCTGAGGGAGAGGAGTCAAAGATTGTACAGCATCTGGAAGAAGGATTGATGGGGACGGAGCGATAAGGGAAGTGAGTTTTTATTTTTTTTCTTCATATTGTTGCCTCGTACCTTCCCGGACGCGATGTCCTGGCTTGTTTGGAGTGAAAGAGAAGCAAAAGACTGTGTGAGTTGAACTTTATAACTGTTGTTACTGAGCATATTTTTTAAAGATGTGGAGTTGCCGATGAGAAAAGCCCCCCCCCCTAGTCGGACGGAAGGAGTTCTGGACGCGTTCGGAGGATTTATGAGCTGTGACGCACTTTAAATTGGAGCAGCGACCTGAAGCTAAGTTCAGCTATAGGGCAAGGAGATCCATTAATTTACCAAGAGTTTATGGTTTGATGTTTGGGTCTCCTGCCTGGAAAAGCTGTAAATTCTATAATGATCGTAAATCTTCATGGCTATGAGAGGAAACGAAAGTGATTTGAGTTTTTTAAGATGGCGCTGCTTCGTGCTGCTTCGACGCAACAGGGAGCTCCATTAAGAAGATTTATGGGGAGGCTGGACTGATTAACTCACACAGGAGAAAGAACATCTGTGAAACTTTGTTTGATATTTATCTCAGCAGCTGGGAAACAATCGGATGAAAGTGGAAAACATCTATGTGACTGTAAGGGGAAGATCTGGATTATTATGAACTTGGAGGACGATTTGAACTTTAGAAAAAAGACGGCAGTGGACAGTTGCGAGGAATTCCCAATTTCTTGAAGCATGGGAACCCAAATAAAAAATTCTTTAGATGATTTGGCATAACATTCGGTTTGATTGATATATATATATATGTGTATAATTTGAAATATTGAATGTGATATAATTGGTTTTAATTGGAAAATTAATAAAAATATTTTTTTTTTAAAAAAAGGGAATGAGTAGAGACAATCATTTGCTGTTATCCTACTACAGTGTGCATATAACCCACTGGTGAACCATTCATCTGTGTCATGCTAACTTGTGTGGAGAATTTTACTACTACCGGTATCATGTTTCCCCCGATTCCGCAACAGGTGCAAAGTACAGGGGAATTATCCTCATTACTTGGCCAAACAATGCCAGCGACCAGTTTACAAAGTTGGGACTTGCCTCCATTGGAAACCTACCACCTCCTAAATGGTAATCTGTATTCATTTACAGAATTGAGCGTGGCTAAAGTTCATCTTGTTAAGACAATGGCACCACACTGTTCAATACACCGGTCTCGTGGAGGGTCACCAAGCCTCCCCCTTTTGTTGTGCACAACCTAAGAATGTATTCATCAGCTGGCAGCTGAACTGGCAGCAGGTGGCAGATAATGAGCAGAACACTTTCAGAGGTAACATTTAGACTATCCAGGTCACTCCTGCTTTGTAATTGTTCTGAACACATTCCAGTAAATGTGTCTGTGTGTGGTGGTGAAACACTGACTGTAAGCTATGAGAGATAGGCAGCAAGCAATCACCATCCATGTAATTTACCATTAGGGGCCTTTATGAGCTCCTGCCCTTGTTTCATAATTCAATGCTTGACTAAGAATGTGAGAAATAATTGTGGGGGTCTTGTTGGTGGGAGGAGAATAATGCAGAACAATGGATAAATTGAGAACAAGCAACAAAGGCTTCATTAACATCACCCCCCAACGTGGTTCTACTTGGAGTGGTGTCATTAGTGACAGTGAAATTGCACCATTATATAGCACAGTACATCTTATATAGCATTGCTTTCTTCAGTGGGCCAGAAAGAATGAGTTAAAACACAACCCTGCATATTTAACAAGTTCTTTATAGCCAAATTAAGGTTTCTTTTTCAAAAAATAAAATAAAATTATTATAGTGATTCTGTCTATATGCCTAAATCCAAGGGTTTTATTTTTAACTCTCAGAATGTGTGTTTCTCCACTAACACAATCTAATACAGAGGATGTGTTAGGGTGAGAGGGATTGTGAGTCAGTAGGGGGAACAGATCACAGGAAGACTCGGGAGAAGAGCACAGAGATGGACAGATGGCAGAAACATGACGGAAAGGGAAGAGGAGGGTTGGGACAGGATGGAGGGAAGAAACAACAGGGTGGAAGGAGGAGGGACCAGTGTTAGTGAGCGGAGTGGCAGAGGATAAGTTGAGCTAGCACAGGCTTCCTCAAACTCGGCTCTCCAGATGTTTTTGGCCTACAACTCCCATGATCCCTAGCTAGCAGGACCAGTGGTCAGGGATGATGGAAATTGTAGTCTCAAAACAGCTGGAGGACAAAGTTTGAGGAAGCCTGAGCTAGCACCTCCTTTGCTGGCATGTCACTTGGGGAGGACGGTGTCCTATTTATTTCCAAGGCCACCTCTATTTTCCTGCAGGGGGAAATTCCTTACTCTCTGGTGGGGGCGTCTTCTTCCTCCACCAACAAGGGGGTGGTGGTTTTTGTTTTTGTTTTATTGGTTTGTTTTTGTTCTCATTTTATTAAATATTAAATAGTGTTCTCAATTTGCATTTTTATGTTGTGAACTGCCCTGTCATCTATGGATGAAGGGCGGTATACGAATTTGCCAGTGTTTCAAGGTGAGCAGGACTCTGCCAAAGCCTCTGTTGCTGTTCACCATGAGTAGTTCCTGGCTTATGAAAGAGTTAAGTGGGCAGAATAAAAGCTGCTAAGCCTTTCAGCCCTTGCTTGGTTCAAAATATGACCCCAGTTAAAAATTAGTTGTCAATGAAGGCTTATCATAAGAAAGGCAGGCACAGGGATAGCACTAAAAAACCCTACATGCTGTTGGCATCGTCCAGCAGCCCCACCCTTCTCTTGTTCCCATATGATTGCCAATTTTCTGATAGCATTCTTCTTCAGCTGTTGCATCACAAAACCAAATCCATACCCAAAGGAGCATGAAACTGAAAACCTGGCCTATTGGCTATAACCAGTCTCCTTCCCTCCCTCTCTCAGAGTTTTGGCTTTCTTTTTTAAAAGCTCCTTCTTACAGCACAGTTTCTGATTTATGCAACCAAATCTACAATAATATCTCCATGTGGCCATGTCACCACCATGAAGACTACTCTTTGCCATGTGCTGCCTAACTGCCAAAAGGAAATGATGGAAGAGAATACAACATTTTAACAGCAAGCATCTATTGATCTCCACATGCCACTTGGCACGATTCAAAGATGTGCACAGCAGGTCAATGTAGCCATTAAGGAAAAACTTGCTTGCCTGACTGCCTCCATTCTCCAGCTGTCCTCCTGTCTCCAATACATACCTTCTATATTTTCTTGTCTGTAAGCAACACAATCTATAGTCTATGGTGAATGACCTCTCTTACCATTCTATCCTTGGCTTGTTTTAGCTCTCCTCCAACCCACCGCCATCTGCCTGTGTCATATGCTTCAGTCCAAAACTGATTTCCTTTGAACAACCCATGACTTAATCACCATAATAACCTTATTAAGCCCTACTTGTTGAATTTCCTACGACCTTCTCAAGCACTGTGCTTATTTCCAACCCAATTCATCCAGATGATTAGATTCATCTAGGAATGCCAGCGGCTGATGTACACCAATCCAGTAGCTTTTGAGCAGCTTGCTTCAAAAGCTAAATATTGGGTAGGGATTCTTGAAGACAATCCACCACTTCCAAAATCTAACCAGCTCATGTTGGATAAAGTAGGAGGTGATACATGAAGTCTCCTCTATCTATCTATCTATCTATCTATCTATCATCTATCTATCTGTCTGTCTAACATTTCCCCCACTGAAACAAACTGGAATAACTTAGCTACTCTAGCACCAGCCTGATGTAGTTGATGGGGATGATCCTGGAGCTTCTCAAGGGAATAAAATACAATCTACCTTAGAAATACCACATACTGTTATACCTGTGCATATCGACACCTATGCAGCTTCCCATCTCCTCTGTGATCATTCTGCCCCACATCAACAGAAAGGTGCTTCCAACCCATACAAACTTCTTCCAGCCATCAGATCTCCAAGCTAAGATTGCTCTCTTAATGTGCAATAGCTTCACTTCAAACTTTAGCTGCTCAGTGGAATGGTAAGAAGAAATCAGCTGCTTCTAGACTGTCATCTTGGATTGAAAAGAATCATTTTTCTCTTGCTAGAATAAGTGAAACTTATTCTACAGATAAGATCAAAACCAGATTGTCTGCATGCTTAAAGAATGTTATTAGGTACTGTACACTATTCCAGAAACCCTGGAGAACCCACATTGTTCCAATCATCTGATCTGAAGAGTTACAGATTCCCCAGTTCCATGCCAAAATTCATGTCTTAACTGTTTCTTACTTCAGCTTTGCTAAAACAAAATGTTTATAGAAGCCAACTTAATGAAATTAGAGATGCTGACAAAGCTCATTAGGATAAGGCCCATAAACGAGCTTCAGGGGCTCAGACCTTCACCTCAAAGGATACCTAAGCATCAGGATACCCCTGAATTCTTCTAAATTCAGATTAAAACCCAAGCCAGAGAAGAATTCCTGGCTTACTGCAATGCTAGTAGCCCTTGAGAAAACTCTATTTCCCAAGGGTCACCAGGGCCTACAGAGCATGTCAACCAAACCGAAGCAGACGTTGGTAATATGGCACCCTGAGTGAGCACAAAATTTGGTGCATCCCCTCTAAATATTTCTTATTTTCACAATAATTCATTTAGCTACAGTTTACCCATTTGTATGTTTTATTATTACTAGTAATACTCCTATAGTTAGCACCCCCTTGGCTTGGTGCCCTGTGCAGGGTAACTGCCAGCACTGCCCTAAATCCGGCACTGAGCCAAAGAAGAAGAAGAGGAGGAGGAGGAAGAGTTTGGATTTGATATCCCGCTTTATCACTACCCTAAGGAGTCTCAAAGCAGCTAACATTCTCCTTTCCCTTCCTCTCCCACAACAAACACTCTGTAAGATGAGCAAGGCTAAGAGACTTCAAAGAAGTGTGACTAGCCCAGGCATGCGCAAACTCAGCCCTCCAGATGTTTTTGGACTACAACTCCCATGATCCCTAGCTAACAGGAGCAGTGGTCAGGGATGATGGGAATAGTAGTCCCAAAACATTTGGAGGGCCTAGTTTGCCTATGCCTGGACTAGCCCAAGGTCACCCAGCAGCTGCATGTGGAGGAGCAGAGACGTGAACCCGGTTCACCAGATTACAAGACTACCGCTCTTAACCACTACACCACACTGGGTCTCACTGCAGCTGTTGACACCACCACCGCTGCCCTGATAGTTGCAGTTTAAAAGGGCTCCTGAGTCCCACAGGGGTGTTGCAGAAAGAATGTAGTTGGTCAAGGGAGCCATAGACTCAGATAGGTTGAAAACCTAGCTGGTCACTAGGAGTTGCTTGAGAAGAACAAGCAAATAAATATATTTATTCAATGATGATTAACATGAAATTCTGGAGCCAAAATCACTGCTCCATGCTGGACCTTAACACTGCATCTGTCTTCTTGGAATTTATTATAGTTCTTAGTTATTGGTTTGAGGTAATGTTGTTATATGTGGAGCAGAACACTTTATTAGTCCTAGACCTTCAGATAATTATTGTTTTTCTTTTTTAAACTGACTCCAAATTCCTCCAGAATTGACTGCTGGTACTGCTGGGCTTCCCTTTTCCCATTGGTATTAGCACCTAAGTAAGGCACAGCTGCAAAGTCTGGTGCTTTCCCATAATACCATACTGCTAAAACTCAGGCCCAGAATGGACACTAGCTCATCAGCACCCCACTGGTTCAGTACTGAGATGCTGTGGGAAAGTTGCAGTTTAGCTAGAGCAGGGATGTGGGTGGCTCTCTAGATGTTAGTGAACTACAACTCCCATCATCCCTAAACATTCACCATGCTGACTGGAGTGGATAGGATTTGGAGTCCAATAACATCTGGAGGACCACATGTTCCCCATCTCTCAGCTGGAGTTCAGCCAATACTAGAATATCCACAGTTACTTCTAGTCCACACCAACAGAGTTTAGGTTAGGTTAGGTTAGGTTGGGTTGGTTAGGTAATTGTTTATTTATAGCTTTTTGGTGATGTGGCTCCCAGTATGTTTCCGACCACAAGTCAAAGTGTTGGTGCTGACCTTTAAAGCCCTAAATGGCCTCAGCCCAGTATATGTGAAGGAGCGTCTCCACCCCATCATTCTGCCCGGACACTGAGGTCCAGCTCCGAGGGCCTTATGGCAGTTCCCTCACTGAGAGAAGTGAGGTTTCAGGGAACCAGGCAGAGGGCCTCCTTGGTAGTGGCGCCCGCCCTGTGGAACGCCCTCCCAGCAGATGTCAAAGAAATAAACAACTATCCGACTTTTAGAAGACATCTGAAGGCAGCCCTGTTTAGGGAAGTTTTGTTCTGTTTTTAATGTTCTGTTGAAAGCCACACAGAATGGCTGGGGAAACCCAGCCAGATGGGCAGGGTAGAAATAAATAAATAAATAAATAAATAAACAAATAAATAAATAAATAAATAAATAAATAATATTTTTACATCAGGCTTCCACACATGGTCTACAAAGTCAAATGTCACTAAGTTCGCTTCTCAGTCTCCAAAGTAAACTAAAACTGTTTACAGATAAACTACCGGTAGTATGATGTAGCACATTCATGTTTTCTAAACTTCTAATAGACAATACATTCCCCCTGAGTTAAAAATACAGGTACATTTCACTTATTATACCAAATGTTTATTTTTAGAATATGCACGACTAAGAATCACCAGGCCTCAGAGGAGCCCGCTCTCATCTTTTGTTTGTGTATACCCCCCTCCCAATTTCTAGGAGGCAATTCCAAGGGCAATGATTCTTGCAGTGGCTGCAAGCCCTGATCAATGTATCACGTAGAGATACAGTGGACTGCCTCCTCTGTGGGTAGATATTGAGGGCACACAGGAGCCTTGCACTTTTAAATTCATTTATTTTCCATTGCATGCTGCCCACACTTCTTTCACTGCAGACTTGTGTAACCCAGTGCAGAGTTTGGAAAGTATAATTTTAGAATAAGTGAGCATGAATCCATATGAACAAAACAGGACACCGTTTTTGTCCCCCCACCCTCACGTACGTAGCTTTGCCAACCACAATTAGCAAATCAGTTCCCTCCCCAACAAGATGTGCGACAAGCCCAAAGGTACCCTAAGGGAAGTACAGTAAACAGCAGTTAGGCCCACGTAAGCTACTCTTGAAATTAAAACAATGGGATCCTCAGCATAATCCTTGGGGTGGGATCTTCCCTTTCTGTGCACTCATAGGCAAACAATACAAAATGCAAAGCTCCCCTGGCTGTTTATTTTCAAGGAAAATTGCATCCATTCTCTTGGAACAAATATAAAGAACCTCTTAAAAAGTCACCCTTGCCATCCCATCATTTTAAATCACAGGCAGTAAATTGAAGATTCTGTTCAACATCCACTGACCACATTGCATTCATTTTGTCAAGCAAGTAAATGAAATATGACATAAATTGATCTAGATGTCTCTGTATAACTATAATATTTATATCAAATACATGTGCCTGAGTCTCCCCACCCCCACCCCCCCGCATCTTCCTCCTTAGCATTCTAATTGTGCATTTGTCTACTGGCCGTCCAACATCTCTGCTCCCATTCTCTGGTTCTCCCCTGCTCTTTCTGTCTGCACTCCAGGAGCTGGCAAGCTTGAAGAAAACTCAAGGTATAACATAGCTGACGTAAGGCCAAATCCACACGTAGATCATTATTCCTTTTTTTAAAAAGTGCGTGGAACAATATTCTTAATAACTGCTTTCCCCATTAAACCTATAATGGAACACTCTTTCACATAAATAAAAGCTGTGTATGATTGAGTTTGGGCAGATTAACCATCTTGGACCTAGATTCTATTACATGGTGGTTAGGGTGGGGAGGGGAGGGAGTCAGACTTGGTTTGAGAAAGTCCTTCGAAACAGCATTCTTTCAGCAGTTCTATATTTTCAGACTATTGCTTCAACAGGACTAACAGAACCCAAACCCTATGTAAGAAGTCACAGAAAGTAATGCTCAAAAGAAACCGCAGAAGATAACTGCATTGAAGATCTTGTTAAAAAAACAAAAACACAAGCTGTTTACCTGCCTAGGATTTCTAAAGGAGCAGTGAGGGGAGAGGACAAAGGTTGTAACACTTGTTTTTTAAATACAGGGATTAATTTAAGCCTGCCTTGCCCACAAATACATGGAGCTAGATGACTGCATTGGTATCTCACGCTAAAAAAAGGGCAACAGTGGCCCACCAGGGAGCTTGGTGTCAACCTTGTTTTGCAGCCTATCACTGATAACAAAACAGCCCCTGGTAAGGTTGGTGGGCTGTTTTCAATCCACTCACCATTTGTGAAGGCCTGCTGCACAAGGATATTTAGAAGAAGAACGAAGTATTTACCCTACTTAAGATCTGCAGGACTTCTGACCACACCTATCATATCACCACCCATGTGTAGAAGCAGCCCACTTGAGAGAGCTACATTAGCTCCGAGAAAGCTTTCTTTCCAGCCTTGTCTCTCCCAGATCCCTTCTCCTTTTGTGTCCTAATCTATTTCTTGGTTCTAATTTTAAACCCTAAGTTTGAACCTGAGCTGGTGTGCATATTCCACATTTGAGTTTGCTCTCAGGTTTGAGTTCTAGGCCTGCCCCTTGACCTCTAGCAGCCTGTGAGGCTGCTCTCCCACCTTCCCAAAATAACAAGTCATTGGCCCTTACCGAGAGGGAGAGGGGAGGTGTAGGGAGCTCAGCACTGTGTGGCAGGATTGGCTCCCCTGCAACTCAATGTGCAGTGCCAAACTCCCTGTGCCCCACCCTTCCTGTCTCAATAAATGCCACTGTTCCAATGTTTTGGAAAGCCGGGGCAGCCAATAGGGCCCCACCTGGGCTGATTCACTGATCTCTATTGACCTTGACCCTGTAGCAAGTTCTAGCACCAAGAGACAGTAAAATCACCAAGTATCCTGACTATTACCTGCAGAGCCCGGGAACAGAAGGAAGGTTGCTCAGTGAGAATATTTCACCATCTTGAGAAATGTGAAAGCCATTTACTGGCACTTAAAAAGTGGCCTAATTGAAGCAGGAAGTACCATGGCATTTGCTACCGTACAATTAAATCAAGATTGCTGAGATGTCAAGGAAATAAACAACTATCTGACTTTTAGTTCGCAACCCCCCCCCCCCCGATGTTTTGCCTGAGTAACATTTTGCTTTAGACAAAACTTTAGGGATGTATTTGGAAACCCCACAATTCACCTCAAATTTCACTTTAGCCAAAATTCTAGTAACAGCTCTACATCGTATATATTTGCACTAACCAAGCAGGGATGACTCTATAGTAAGGGGTAGTAGCCATGCCCCCCAAATAATTTCCCACTACTCCATTGGCTCCCCCAGCTTTCAGTCTCAAGGTCCTTTGTAGCCCAGATTAAGTCCTTACTTCCCAAACTAGTTTCCCCCCCCCCCCAGGAATCACCTCGTGACCAAGGCTATAGTGATAACACTTAACAGTATAATTCAAACTCAGTCCAGGATAAATACTCTTTCATTTGCTCTGAGACATACAAACACTGTCTCAACTGTGAGCTGTCTTTCTTTTGCATGACATACTGTGATGAAGTGGACAAGCAGAGTCTATATCTTTAGTCATTAAAAACTGAGACCAAAACCCCAAAAGAAAATGTTAACAGCTGTGAACATGCAGTTAGGACGGCATGCTAGCCAGCAGATTCATACGACACCGCAGGATTAAACCACACTTCCAGCACCAGCAGTTTCAGCATCAACCAGACTTCTGTCTACTGCTCTAATCCTTTGAAATCCCGGCATTTCTTGAGCTTCCAGAAGCAACAGTTAGGACACACAAGAGACACCCTGCTATTATTAAGCAATCAATGTTTTTGCTCCTGCTCCTCATTTTACAGCGTTTCCCCCCCCCCTATTTAAATGGCCTTATAATCTTTGCATAGCTTGCAATATGATTTGAAGTTATAACTAAGCTTTCCACCACTGATGGCTACCCTTTTCTAGGGTTACCATTTTAACTGGTACATTAATCAAGAAGATGTCAATGTGGTGCCCTCCAGATACCGCTGGACTCCAACCCCCATCAGCCCCAGCCAGCATGGCCCATGTTCAGGGGTGATGGGAGTGGTGGTTCAACAACATCCAAAGAGTCCCATGTTAGCTACCTTTGATCTATTGCCATTATTTTATGATTTGGTGTGGGTCCATTTTAATCAGTTGGACTAATGACAAATGTTTTGGTTTTTTAAAGGCTGTTTTTTGTCCTGACAAACCGCATATATCAGAATTTGAAATGGCACCCTTGGGTTTACTGAACCCCATTAACTCAACAGATGCTGGGACAGCAGTTGCACATGGCTCCTGCTACAAGATGATTGGGGTGGGTGCATGTGGTGTAAACCTTAACAATATGAGAAACGACTAGTGTTAACTTCACCCCTTAAGATATATGCCAGGTATTTCATCTAAGGGGGAGGGGGTGTCAATACACCAGGTCCATTCTATTTGTCCTCAATTCCTGAGAGAAGAGGAGCGGAGAAGAGAGCTTATAAATTGAATTCTCAGTTGCAGGATGTAGAATCATAATAGGAAATCAGAGTGGAAGTTCACAGTATGGTATTTTGAGAAAGTTGTCTATAGGCTTGACAGTAGATGTACAGTATATTTAGTAGTTAGAAAGGTACAGGGAAGGAGGGTGGGGGATTGAGAGCAGACTTTTATTTTAATCAGTGTTTTATGCAGAGTTAAGTAAAGCAACTGGGAAATAACACTTCAGATGAAGACTTGGAGTGGTTGAAAACAGAGCCTCCCCATGTTTTCTAACTTTTCTCTTGAGAATTTCAGAGGAAAAGAGACTGCATTAAGCAGTTAAATCACCAGGAGAAGGTCTAAGTGGCTGTTGAAAGTTGCTGAATTTATTCTTCTGCATTGTCAAGAATCACAATACTGTATACTGACGAAGTAAAATACACTTTGTTCAAGTGCCATATATTTATGTGTCATATTTCTGTCCTCTTTGAGGTGAAGGAAATAAACGTCCAACATAAGGCTAATGCAATAAATGTGAGTGTTCACATGGGTTGTGCAAGTCATAGTGCAGAAGCTTAATAAAAACAATTGTGCTAGGAGTTGTACAACAACTTTCACAAGTGCAAGGCACTCGTTGGATTCAGTTGCTGTGCTGCACAAAGAACATTACTGTTACACTAAGAACTAGCACAGTGGTAGTTGCGCAAGTGGGTTGCCACAACTGGATAACACCCATAGAGCTATTTCATTTTACCTCCCAACTATGGAGACTAAGAGACAACAACTCACTGAGCATCATGAATAAGTAGGGATCCAAATTTAGCTTTCTATAATTTAAAAAGTAACAGTAGATATTCACATTAAATTAGCATGGCTCTTCTTTCCTTTAAGCAACATGTGGATGAATGCACATGGTTTTGAAGAGGTTAATTTCAGTGGAACTTTTCCACTGAGATATGTTTCTCCCAGGCCTTTGAAATCAATATTGCATGGGCTTGCTCTGTGTCCCTCATTTTAGTGAAGTAAATCAAGCACAGCAAGGAAAACAGGACTCTCTTTGTGGTGGCCCCAATACTCTGCAGCACTCCGCTTCTTTGTGTATACATTCTACCAACAGGTGAAAGCATGTTTATATATAAAAGACCTTCACATCCACTGTGACTACATTATTTATTTAATTTTGCCCACATTGCTGATGTTTAAGTATTTGATTTGTTGCTATTTTAGTTTGATCATATTGTTTTGTTTTGCAACTTTTACCAAAAAGAACTGATACTACGGACAGGTGAGGTTTTCATTTGTCTGCAATTTTAAGTAAAGCGGCCTGAATGGCACTTCCTGACCTAATATGTGGACCGAAGCACAACTATACCTCAGTTTTTGCACTTCTCTGAATTTTGCAATATGCGTCTCGGCTCAAAAACAACAACACTGAAATGCATGTAAAAATATGCATTTTTAAGATAAAATGTGAATATCATAGCTATGCTGGGGCATGGGAACCTACAGCGCATAGCTCAAGGTCTTCACCACTAGAATATACAGTATTGCTTAGTGGAATGTCATTTGAAGCCCAGGAAAATCAGAGAAATTATTAGAAAAATTAAAAAGATCACAAGACAGGACAGTAGTCTAGGTCATATGCTCTTCCAAGAAAAATGTATTTCATTTGCCTGTTCTTCCAAGTCAGTTTAATAGGAAATGATATTATTCCTTTTCAGACAAAGTTCTTCCCCTCAGCTATGGGAAATCTAGAGGCAAATTGCTAAGTAGAAGAAAAATAAAACCATGTTATAGCTCAGAATCAACATACTACGTCTAATCTATGCAAGGTGTCTTGTCAACTTAAATTATCTGTTTGTCTGTTTACACTGTCTGTCTCTCCTCAGTTCTTTTTTATGTCTGAGAAATGCTGCTATCAAGTCCCTATGTTTCCTTCCTGAAGGAATCTCACAGATTGTTCTTCTTCTTCATGATAGGCTGATGATTTGGTAAGTTATGGCTTATAGATGAATCAGAATAAATATCTGAGAAGCAATAATGGACCATGAGAGAAACAAGAGGTCTTCATAGTGCTATACAGCAGAGAACCAAAGCCAGCTTAAAAATAAAAGGCATTCAGACATATGCCTAAAACTTAAGAGGTCTCAGGATAAATGCTGATATTACTTAGTGCTTTTAAAAGTATTTTCAGCAACAAAATGCCAAAAAGAGTCAAGTGAGAAGCAGCTCTCAAGCTAGTTCTTGAAAGCAGCCACTTATTATGGGAAGATTGCCCAGTGTGCTTTGGCCAAGGATTTTCCTCTGAAGCAAAGGTCTTAATAGGCCTCAACACCTCACTCAATAATAAACTCACTCAGGTTTTCGGGTTGGTGTACCAGAAAAAAGAATCATTTACAATGATGTGGCTCACAGATTCATGTTTGATTGACTGCATGCATGTGCTCTTATTTGGTTCTTCCTTAAGCTCCTTTTACAAGATTTATCATGCAAGGGACACATTTTGACGGAAAATTCGACCGAAGGAGAGTGCAAAACGTTGCCGAACATTCCACATTTTTGGCACGGTTTAAGAAAGGGAAAAGATACAGCTGTGTTACTCAAATCCATTGACTGGCTGTACAAATAAAAACCTGAAATGAGAAACATGGTTGTCATTTAGCACTAGTGACTGTAGTGCTTGGAAATGTTTTTCTTGAAAAGCCCTTAAGAGTGCAAAAGTGCTGCCTATCCCTAATCTCATTCATCCTCATAGCAACTCTCTGAGGTGGGCTATTCTTATTTACACTTCAAAGATGGGGAACATGTGTCAGGGTGAATTTGCGTTATCAGGTTATGTGGTTGCCTCTCTCTGGGTGCCTGGATTAGTGTGCAGACTTGGGCATCTTCTAACTAAACTGTTACTTAAATGTGGTCTGGTGTAATTCTGGCACATGCCATCCCATAATTTCTCCAATGGAAATTCCAGCCTCCTGCTTTAACTAAACAAACATTCCAGAAGGGCCCATTTGGCAATGTTACTAGAGGCAGTTACATTCTGCCTCAAGAAAATGGCTGGTTTCAAAACTATTGGGGCTACTTCCACATTGGGCTGCCAGGATATAAAGTGCTGCTTTACCTTGAATCAGGATACTATTCCATTAATAACCGTATGTCTTATAGGAGCAAGTACTTGGGATAAGTATGTTACCCTAACAAACCTGCAAAGTAGGCTAGACTGAATGATAGTGAATTTCTCAGAATTTTTTTCAGTCAGGTTGCCAACTCCAAACTCAACTCTTTCCTCTCCCTCTCAGTCTCCCTCTCCCTGCCTCAGGGCTGCACTAATTATGATTTAGCAAGTTGAACAAGATCCTCCACATATGCCAGTCAATGAGGTAATCAAGTATACCCGTTGCATCCTCCTCTCCTGATAGATGGCAAAAGCAAGAGGCTACCATTTTAGCCCCTAGGCTGCATCTGGGACACAAACTGCGGTATGCCTCAGTGGCTGTCAGATAGACCTGTTGTTGTCCACCTAGGGCAGGATTATCTGTTCTGGCTGGTGGTAGCTGCTTTCCAAGAACTCATGCAATGACTCTTCTGAACTTGTTACCACATATTTCTAATAGAAGATATCAAAAGCAGAACCTATAATCTTATAAAAGCAAAGCACATACTGAACATATACCCCTATGAGCAAAATATTTCCCATCATCACCATGATCTCCACTTGTAGTGGCTTCACTCAAGCTGGTATCCTATACTTCAAGCCACACCACTGTGGGATTCATTATTCCTACATGATCTGCCTTGGAAGCTGAAAGAATCTGCATTAACCAAAAACATGAGTGGGGCCCTGCTTCACTTCAGGAGCCAATGAAAACACTGGTGGAAAAGTAACAAATTTCAGATTTATTGAGAGGGAGTTGCAAAAACTTTATATATCTCTCGCTTCATAAGAAATACTAACAACCCATAAACTCCAGAAATAATCAATAACAATTGCATTGTGTCCTATCATGAACATTCACAGCAGGCAACAAAAGCCTAATAGATAAAGGTATGAGGATATAAAGCAGGGAGTAGAATCAACAAAAAGAATCCCTACCAAATCAAACACAACTTTGCCCAAATTGTTCCAAGAAGATACCTAGTCTTTCACAATATCCAACAAGGAGGAGGTCTGAAAAGTGTGGAGTAGTTTATATATGAACCTTCACCGTTCATACTCAGGTAGTATCTTTTCTAAAAATGTCCACAAGCAGTGAATCTGCCCCAACCATCTCCTCCTTTTAAACAGCAACACTCATTGGCAGGAGAGGTACAGAATGGCAACCCTTTCACCTGGGAGAGCTGCACAAACAGCCCATCCCCTAGGTAAGAAACAGACAATGGATACAGAGAGGTGGAACATTGTGACATCAATGGCCAGTAAACCAATCACCTCACTCTCTCCATATTTGAAAACACCAAGTTTTAAAGGGCAAGTTGGGCCCTGTTGCTGGTTTTAACCATTCAAGCACTTAGTAGGATTCCTGCTTATCCTTTATAATTCTTGTTGACTGATTGTTAATGAAGAACCTTTAGTGTATCCAGAGTATGTCATATATAATCTTCCATAACTCTTACAACGATGCTGATAAGGTTGGACAGTATTATTATCCTGTAGGTGAGAGTGGACTAAGTCTGGAAGATAGCAGTTTACTGTGGATCACTAAGTGAATTCATGGCTCAGGCAAAGTTTGAATCGGAGACTTCTTCACTCACAACACATAGCTAAATCAGCTTTCTGTTAAGTACTCTCAGTACAAATTGTAGATTGTGTTGGTGATAGGGGGAAAATAGTCTCTAACATAGGTCTGCATTACTTGAGTCCCACCAGACGGAATGCAATCCACAAGCCATGTGGGATGGTCCACCAGAGGCTCAGTGAGTCTCTAATTTTACGGCCTGCCACAAGACTGCAGAAAGTGAGTGCTTGTCAAGCACCAGGCAGGTCAAACAATACTGCTGAACTACATTTGGCTTGGTAGGTAATTGAGTTGTGAAGGCCTGCTCTAAGCCTTCATGCCAGAGTTTTCCAAACTGTGTGTTGTGCCATGTCAGTGTGTCGGCTGCAGTGTGTAGGTGTGTCACGTGAATGCTCCCTGTGCTGATTCCGGGACTGGAAAGGGGTTAGTTTAACCTCTAGTTTATTAGTAAAACTGGATTACTGTGTCATGAAATGATGCATGTCTAAAAAGTCTGTCATTGACATGAAAAGTTTGGAAAGCTCTGCTATTAATGCCAACATGCAGAATGAACCTATGCCTGTTGACTCAGAAGTAAAACCCCACTGAAGATTCTCTATTAAGTGTGCATGGTGTTACAGCCTTAAAGCATTATGGATCAAAACTATACTGTCTTCAGAACGGCAGCCTCCTGACATATAAGCCTGTTTTATGCTTTAAACTATGCATGGCAATTAAAAAAAGAAATACTTAAATAATATGTATAAACAAAAGAGCTTAATGTATGTTTCTTCCTGGGAGAAGGAAATGCACACACAATTTTAGGACTCTGAGCAACATCTTTCAACAAAGTTTAGCGGCTCCAGATTTTGCAAATGCATTCAATTTTATCTGGGAACTTTTTGACATTAGAAATTGCAGAACTGTAGTTTCTCATTATGTTTGCTGCCAGAATCATTGCTGAGCTGCTCAGCTAAAGACTTATATTGCTAATTATTACCAGATGCCTCCTATCCCATGCAATGGAAAACTTATTGGTTCTGACAACCCATTCTCTCAATGTTGAATTCCAAAGGAAAACTCAAATTTTTGGCCAAACATAACATTTCATCAATCTTGTTCTACTGACTGCAAAACCAATATCAAACGTAAGATGCTAATGGTTTTTTACTGTGCCGTTCCCAAGCTTATGTGCTCTGATGAAAGATGTACGTGAGCAAAGGGCTTCTCCAAAGTATTTAGAAATTAGCTTTTTGAACCAGGAAACAATGTATAAAGTTAAATTGAACAGCCTGTGCACTGATGACAGAGTTCAGCTTCAGTCAACAAAATATACAGGCAAATAGAAGCAGATGAACGGAAACAAACAAAGAGCATGTTTAAAAGAAAGAAAGCAAAAGCCCCCACAGGCAAAATAGACTTAAGCAAGCCCCCAAGCTAGCAGTGAAGCCTATGAGCTAGTTGTTAAGAATCAGCAGGAAGTGGGAATTTGAAACAAAACAAAACAAAAAAATTATTTCCAGTAGCACATTAGAGACCAACTAAGTTTGGCATTGGTATGAGCTTTTGTGTGCATGCACATTTCTTCAGATACACTGAAACAGAAGTCACCAGACCCTTATGTATAGTCAGAGGGTGGGGAGGGGTATTACTCAGAAGGGTGGTGGGAATGGGTGATTGGCTGATAGGTGTGGTAAACCTGTTAACGACTGCAATTGGTCTTACAGGAAAAAGCAAGGGGCAAGATGGCTAAAAATGAGCATTGTCATGTATGGTGGCACTGTGGGTTAAACCACAGAGTCTAGGGCTTGCTGATCAGAAGGTCGGCGGTTTGAATCCCTGCAACGGGGTGAGCTCCCATTGCTCGGTCCCAGCTCCTGTCTCCTAGCAGTTCGAAAGCACATCAAAGTGCAAGTAGATAAATAGGGACCGCTCCGGCGGGAAGGTAAACGGCCTTTCCGTGCGCTGCTCTGGTTCGCCAGAAGCAGCTTTGTCATGCTGGCCACATGACCCGGAAGCTCTCTGTGGACAAACGCTGGCTCCCTCGGCCTATAGAGCGAGATGAGCGCCGCAACCCCAGAGTCGGACACGACTGGAACTGATGGTCAGGGGCCCCTTTACCTTTATGAGATAAGAATCCAATGTCTCTATTCAGACCAGGTCTCTCTCTCCATGGTTTTAAGTTTGGTAATAAGTTGCAATTCAGCAACTTATCTTTCCATTCTATTTCTGAAATTCTTTTGTAATAAGACAGCTACCGGTACTAGGTTTAGAGACAACAGAGCACTGCTGGGTACCAGTGCAAAATAGTTTATCTTACAGACTAGCTTCTTGAAAACTCTATTTATCATGGCAAAATGGATGAGATATCTCTATACTGTAATGGATGAGTAAATGGATGAGATATCTATATCATCCTGTTACATTAAAGTACTTTGTTCAGCGTTTAAACTTCAACTGCTATCCTATTCATTCCTCCCTGGGAACAAGGGCTACTAAACTGAGAGGGGCTTATTTCTGACTGGATGCTTTCTGAAGACTTGAACTTGTTCGAGAGTAAAGAAAAGTCGGCATTATACCACCACTAACACTGAGGGAAACTAGATTAAAAATGAAACACCTTTAACCTTTAACACTGGCCCAGTTCACATGTAACACTAAGCCAAACAACTTTAGTGTGAGCAAGCAAATGTGTGGGTTCCTAAGATGACCCTTGGGGTCCTTCCAACTCAAGAATTCTACAATTCTATATAGTAATAGAAAATGTTTCTTTACACATGCAGATAGGCTTTTGTTTTGTTTTAATGTAGCAGAGCATTCAAAAACCCAGTCTCTGATTAACAGCCTGAAGTTATTGTAACTGACCTATGCAGGATTCTACCTACAGTTTTTAAGTTATATCACAGGCATTTCAATCCCACAGCTAAATTTCACGTTTAAAATTGGCGAGCCTGCACTTCAGGACTCAAATAATGTCTGAATATAACAGGGTTTGTACTTGTGAAAACTTCACAGCATTAGGATTCAACATTTTTTCAATGGATTGGGCTCATCACATGAGCTTCAACAGGGAAAGGAGGCGGCGGGGGGGGGGGGGAATCTCACGGTGTTGAACTATTTAAATAAATTGCATCTAAAGAAGGACATTCCAAAACCCTGGAATGCCATAGACAATGCAAAGAAGTACTAGTTTGGAAGGAGTTAGGATAAGATTTTAGGTCTGTTGGAGTTTGTCAGATGTGGAGGCCCCCCTCAAGAAGACACCACAAAATGGGAAAACATGGTTTGTGGGTTGAGAGTAGCGGCAACAGGGTTCATTAAAAGGAAATAGTTTGAAAGTTCACTTTTCTATGGTCTATCTGCTACAGCAAATGGGAATTTAGTTTGTTGACTAGTGAGTTGAATGTTGGGCTAGCAGACAAGCTCTTTCCATCTTTTGCTATGGAATGGCAGAACACATACTGGACTGAAGACAAAAGGAAATAAGGAGACTGAATGAAAATACATCAGGGTGCAACTGGGAAAGGTTAAGGCCCTGTTCAGATTTTCTGAGGCAAATTCTTGTTACTAGTATGCTTAAGGTAACCAATAGTTTTAAGATGTGAATTTAGCGCAATTAATTTCTGAAAATTAGTAGAACTCACATCATTACATCATTAAATGTTTCTGCCACCCAAAAAGGGACTTTAGTGCTGATGTTATATGTGTATTTTTTCTCTATTTATAGATAACACTGATTCTGTTGCGGCTTGGTTACCTGGCCGAACTGTTGACAAATCTTCAAAAAATCTGCTTGTTGTTAATAAGCGTCATTTTAAAAACCCAACTAAAATGAAAATTAGATTATTAGCAGAAAATCAGATCAATGAAGGGCTGAATCTGACAGTACTTTTGGCATGGGTTATCTCAACATCAATGTCAGAGTCACTTGAACATATTTGGGTATGTCCCGCTATCACCAATGAAACACATTTTCAGGGAGAGATAGAAAATGTAAGCTAGTTTGTCAAATGCCCTTAATGGATATGAATCCATATGGTCTCTTGTGACATTAACATGGGAGCTGGTTCACTTACAATGTTCCCCATGCATGTAGTGTGGATGCAAGTGTTCAGAAAAAAGCAGCCACAGAAGTAACCCCTCACTAACATGGAGATATTTGACGCAACAAACATCTTAGTCCTATACGCTGACTTCAAATTAATAATAGCAGGGTCATCTTCCAGACTGTGTTAACTGAGTTCTGGCATTACCAGCAGTTCCTTTAGAGAACAGGGGAAAAACCACTTTGACTTGTACCTTAATATGGCCCAGGTCTCTTAATATGCAGTGTGACAACTTAGGGAGGAAACGACATTTGATGTCAACAGGACACACACAAAAATGGCACGTGGGAGGGAGAGAGAGAGAGAGAAAGAGACAGAGAGCGCATATCAGGGTGTGTCCGTGAGTCAGATGTCGCCACCATGGCAGGTTCTTTTAACGTCACACAAGCACACCTGGTCTTCGTCTCTTTTTGGACTTACTTTCTGCCTCGGGTTGAGTTAAAAGTCCCTCCGTATTTCTTCCGGTTAAGGATGAGAGCAGCAATTTCTGGCACGTAGCGCGCAAACATTGCCTACATGCGTGAAACAAAAGCACAAAAAAAAGAAAATGGCATGCAGAGAGTGTTCTACTGCACCAGAGGCAGGAGAGCCTCTTGGAATACTTACTTTCTTCCACTAACCGCACTATAGGAACCACCATATTTCTTGCGGTTTCCTATTAACTCTATGATTTCAGGGACGTAGCTGGCAAACATGGCCTAAGGAAGAAGATAGGAGACAGAAGAAAAGACTAAAAAGAGAGGCCAAAGAAAGGGGGGTGATGAATATTTTAAGATATATCATCTTTAAGATCTGAAAATGCAAAAGACTTAGATCTATAAAAGGTGTTTTTTTCCCCTTCAAAAAGGTTTTAAAAAGGGTTTTTTCCCCATAAAATTAAAACAAATAAGTTTTGACATAAATGTTGGGTCTCAAAAGAAATTCATGTCTGGTCAACTCAAGAAAATGATCAAAAGAGGGAGAAAGGCACACAAAACAAAAACGAAAACGAAAAAAAAAAGCCAAGAGCAAAATGAGGTCAAAGTGGCATCTGAGTGATAAAGTGCAGCTGCATGGCTAACACTTTCCGAAAAGGGGCAAGCGGGGATATTCAAACATTATACACCGCCAAAAAAAAAAAAAAAACCTCCACCAAGACAAAACGAACCAAAATATGTATTATTGCTAAGCCGATGCTGCTAATTTATAAAAGAAAGACAAGGGGTTCCTCCCCGTTACCAAAGAAAACAGGATGGTAGCAGAGGCTTTCCTCCACACACATGAGAATGAACAAGATGTAACTAAAACGTATTTTTAAAAGTTTGTCTTTTAAAAAAAGTTGATAAGAACATGTAAAGATGTAAAAGCGGGATGATGATGATGGGGAATGGAATCTGCCATGTTTTGTCCAACAAACATTTTGCTTGTGGCTGGATACTTCTAAGAGCTGCTGCCAGTGAACTTGGCCTCATTTCTTGGCACACAAATATGGCACCTCTTTTGGAAATAAATGCGTATGGAATACTGCATTTATAACGCACTTAGCAGATGCAACATCCCGAAGAAAGAGATGTATACAAGATATACAAAAATATGTGAGAGGATTTAAAAAAATACTTCAGTGACTGCATATATGTGCATTACATATATTGTGGATTGAAGTTGATAAGTTACTTACCTTAAGAAATGAAAAGCTTAATGCTAAGGGTGCTGTTTAAGACAATTTAAGAAAAAAAAATTGCAACAGCTGCCGCATTGTCTTTAGCATTGACAGAAAAATAAAGAGGCAATTTGATTAGATACAAGATATGTACATCTACCTATCTATGCAAATATTCTCCTTCTCGAGATTCAGCACGTACTTTCTCAGCTCCTCAAGCACAGCAGAGACATACTTGACTGACTCCTTTTAGGAAATTGGCAATGACTGCCTGAGTTAGTACCATGTTACTCCTTGTATGGTTGCCATGTGTCGAAACAAAAAAGAACACAGTTTTGCCATTGTCTGGAACGGGCAAGCGGCTCTTTAAAGGTGGTCCTAAGCCACAGTGTTTGTTGGAATATTGGGAAGGAACACAGAGGGTAGGGAGGGTTCTTGAAACCGCAGCTAATGTTAACGTTATTGCTATCGTAGTCACCAAATTAATGCACTGCCACTAACCACTAACTGGAAAGTTCATACTGAGAACTCCTAGGGCACTTTCTGTGCCTGCATGCATTATAATTTTAAGCACACCACCACAGTCGTAGTTGAGTTATAAGTCAACAGCTCTGCATAATGATAATTGTGCATACATTATTATTATTATTTAAGAATAAAAATGTGTTGTTACTCATCGATTCATTATAATTACTACATTAAGGAGAAAAAATCCAGCAGAAAATAACAAGAATTTTACCAGTCCCCCGAGGATGAAGAAGACCATGAAAAGGCGACCAAGGGTTGTTTTTGCATAAACATCTCCATAACCAACAGTGGACATAGTAACCATTAGTAAATAAACACATTCCCAATATGTAAGCGCTTGGTTATTTTGGAAGTTTTCCCATGGATCCCCTGAGTTCTCCACCTACAATGAAAGAATAACAGCAGATGAATGATTCAGGTGTACAGACGCCCACAAGGCTGAAGAACAGAACAGCCGTTTACAAAGCTTTATTGCATGAAGGTAAGCAGTCATTGGGTGACTGAAGGCAAATTATTTTATTTCTAGCCAGCAATTAATAGCAGCATTACAGGGGGCTGCTGGGATGTTGAATTAAATAAAGACAGTAAAACACTGTAAGAGTGTTCCCCCGATTTTACATATATACAGGTCCTGCTATCTGAACACAATGTGTTCCCTGGAAATCATTTTGTTAAGCAAGCGTTTGCATAATGAGTTGACAAATTCCATTGATTCCTATGGGGAAATTTCTAATGTGTTCCCGACTGTGGAATTTTGGCTCCTCAAAGCAAAAAGCAACCCTTCTTCAGTCAACCTGCAAAAGGCAAACAAGGAGGAAAGAAAATAATGCTCTGTCGAGATATCTGAATCCACTGTGTGTGTATAGCGAGGTTTGGGCACTAATTCCCTGAGTTTGGATAAGTGAATTTTCACATAGCAGGCATTCAGAAAGCAGGACTGGTGTGTATAGGCAGGGAAGTGTAGCAGTTGTGGGTTTTGGATTTACACTGGGGAGACCCAGGCACAAATCCCTATTCAGCCACAAAGATCACTGAATATCTCTGAGCCAATCCCTATTTCTAAGGCGAATTTATCTCACAGGTTGCCTGTAAGGAAAAAAAAACAGAGGCTCAAGCCCTACCCCCAAAACTCTGGAGGAGGACAGGGTGGAAATGCAATGACTAATGCACAAGACAATTGGGGAAGCTGTTACTGCAATATAAGGCACTTTTTTCCCCAAAAGAAGCTGCCTTATTACTGAGTCAGACCATTAATTACACAGATGGGTAGCAGCTCCCCAATTTTTCAGGCAGAGGGCCCTCCAAACTCTACCTGGAGATGATGTGGATGGAAATGGAGACCTTCTGCATACATGGCAAATGCTCTATCACTGAGCCGCAGGGCTTCCCAAGCCATAGCAAACTTTGGCACACCTGTGTCCACCGTCTGTCTGTGCAATAATAACCGGCCACTGTGCTGCTCACAACTGACCAGAGCAGGCGCATAAATTCCTGAGCAGGAACAGGGTGGCAGCAGCTCCCATGTCCTGGGAGCCGGTGCCAGAGTTCTGACCACCCACAGCAGTAGCAGGTCTTGATTTTCTGGGGCTGCAGAGAAGGATTCGAAACATTCGGGCCACTGCTGCAACGAAGATTCAGTGACTGTCACTCAGGGATGCGTTTCAGTGAATGGAAATGGTCCGTATGAATTAATTCCCACCAACTTGTTAGCTGGAAAAGGTTTCCATATATGTGAGTTTCAGCCATGTATGACTCAACAGAGCGTGAGGATTCAAAAGACTTATTTAGCCCTTACCAAGGGAATATGTTTGTTAAAGTAATGTGCCTTGGCCTCAAAAAGAATTGCTGAATGCTGACTTAAGGAAGAAACTAAAGCATTATTTATATAACAATTAAAGTATCATTTAAATATTTTCTCTCCCTCTCTCTTAAATATTAGTAACATATAAAGTGCTTGTTAGAACATAGTTTTTTTATGCATTGACTTTGGTGACATTCCCCCCCCTTGCTGTTATTAAGGAAACACTACCATCTAGTGGTTACATTTTGCTACTGGCATTCTCAGTAGAACTATTTCAACCGCTAGGACCAAAGAGCACAGGACTAGTTGCTCTGTGATGGCTCTCCCCCCACCCCCATGGATTGATATTGTGCAAATGAGTAATGGCTTCCAAGAGAGGGGAGGACCCGCAGGGTGGAAGTGAAGGCTTAATCCTTTCCTCTGCCCCTCCCAAGCAGCTTTTCTCACCAAGAGGAAAAAGGTTCCTGAAAATATCTGGAGGTATGTATCAGGAATCTTCAAATGGCACAGATTATTGGCACATGCTCACAACACGTCGGGGGACGGACACAGCTCTCCTTTACAGCCAGCAGTGTACCTGAGACATCACAGAAAGTGCGAAATGGCTTCTTGATGCCTCTTGAAATTCTTTAATCTATATTTGTGCCAGTGCTTTGGGCCTGGACAAGCCAAGTTTCACATAAATGGCAATAGCAATGTGAACATCCCCAAGTAAGTTTTTTTTCTTTAAAAAATACTTACCAAATGTATAAATCCAGCTGCTGTCAGCCATGTGCTAATAAATATTGAGCACAGATTCACCAACTTGATGGAATTACTGGTTTAAAGAAAGGAAGGGGGAGGGAGACAGAAACAAACAAACAAGATGTTTTCAGAGTTTATGTTTTAGCCGAGCATCCTTTACTTCAGTGTTCTTCAATCTTGAGTCACCCTTTTTAAATGTGGTGGGTGGTTTTTTGGGGGGGGTGTGTGTTATTGGGTTGTTGTTTTTATTTTGATTATGCATTTTGTGGTTTTATATTTTGATTTTATTCTGTGAACCGTCCTGAGACCTCCGGGTATAGGGCAGTATAATAATAACAACAACAACAACAACAACAACAACAACAACAACAACAACAACAACAACAGTAGTAGTAGTAGTAGTAGTAGATGCTGTTGAACTACAAATTCCATCTTCCCTGACCACTGGTTTAGCTGGGGTGATGAACATTGGAGCCCAGCCCCAGCCCCCAGAGCTGCATTATTCTGTGGAAAAGTTAACAAATGTGTATAGTGAACTCCACCAAAAAAATCCATCCCTGGTGTGATATGGAAGTTCTCCAATGCCTCATTCACACATGTGAAAACCACCAATGGATTTTTCAGTTGTTCATATTAAGAGAACAGGTGTGTGAACTAGCCTAATGCTTCAAACATTTGCATCCTTCTTATGGCTAACTTTGGTGCAGTGTAGGTCCAGTTTTATGCAGAACTGTTTCCTGCCTGTAGATGCCTTTTCTCTTTTCAGTCAGGGTTCTAAATATAGATGGGCGGATTAGTCACCAACATTTCCCTACTCTTTAAGCTCTTTGAGACATCTGTGCAATCCCTGATTCTGACTGAGTCCAGTCTAAGCCCCTGAAGTTGTACTAAAAACCTCATTTAAACCAGCAGCGAGGAGACATAAATAATCAATTCAAATTTGTTCACTTTATTCAGTTTAATACGTCATGTTCGGGGGGCGGGGAGAACAACAACCCCTGAAAAACAGTTGTGCAACTAGGTGAAGTTGCAGAGGTGACTGTATTAAGTGACTGTATTAAGTATTAAGTGAAGTTGCAGAGGTGACTGTATTAAGTGTATTAAGTAATGGATTTGTTCTTTCTAGCACCGGGTGAATTATTGGGATGCTGTCAACTGTTTCTTGCTGAGAGCCAGCTAGAAGACATTTGAACACTGAAGCAGGCACCCACAGATGTATATCCTTCACTGGATGAAAAATTGTGTGCAAATGACTGCTGAACAAAAGAATCCTAGTCTGATTCAGTAACTGTACTGTGAGACACCGATCAGTGGTTCAAAAATGGGAGCAGGGAATTCAGATTAAGCCTCTGCATTCCCTCCCCATACCACTCAGCTGATTAATGCTGTCACCTCAGCTATCTGACCAAGTAGGGACAAAGTAAGGGTGGGAGAGATATTTGATTTTGTTTGCATTTCAATGAGAAAATGAATGCACCATATTTATATATAAACTGAAACACAATTATACTTTGAAATTTTCACTTTCCCAAATGTTGCAATGCAGCCGGCGTGCACAAACATGCATCTGTTGGTGGAAAGTGCAAATAAAAATGCACATATTTGTGGAATAGGGTGGTAAATGAATCCCCCCCCCCCGGAAGCACTGAACCTAACAGAGCTACGTTAGAAATATAGGGTCACTAATACGATAGAAATATAGGGTTGTATTCAATTAGGTTTCACACACTGTGGACCTATGAAAATTTATGGACTTAAGGTAGCTACGGTATGTTCATTAATTTTAGCAAGCCTACTCTTAGTAAACTTAGTTGAATGCGACCTACACTTTTGCATTAAAATTCTTATGCTCCACTATTTGGTTCTTAGAGGACTGGGGGAGGAGAATCATTATTACATAGCTTACCAGTGGATCCTCCTCCCTCCCCCCCCCCCAAAAAAATGGAGGGAAGTCTTCTGTTATTCAAAACCAAAACTGATACACTTTAAGACACACCTACATGCTTGTTATTTGGCAAAAAGTACAATGCCTAGATTATTTAATTATTTGGGGGTGGTTGGATTGGGATAGAATATTATGTTACTTTGAAATGCTAGAGAAATAGCTTTACGGCAACTGCAAACTACAATATGGCTTCCAGCCTATTTCTGGGCAAACCCCCCCCCCAAGTTATCTAAAGGGATCACCATCTCTCATAGGAACCTGACTGTCTTCATTAGAGGATCTGCTCCCTTCACTGGAGACAGAATAGGTAGCAACCAGGGGCACAGTAGCAGGGCTGGGGAACCTGAGGGAAAGGGTGAAATGTGTCCCTACTGACCTCTACTTGGCTCTCGGGACTTTTCCCAGACCACATCCTCTCTCTTCAGGCCACTCCCTGTACTACTGACTCTTGTTTTTTTTAAAAAAAAAAAATCCCGGATGCAAGGATAGAGAGTATGTGATTGTGTGTAGAATCTTGCCTATTGGACAAAGTGCCGAGGGCCTTCTGGCGGTTCCCTCGCTACGAGAAGCCAAGTTACAGGGAACCAGGCAGAGGGCCTTCTCGGTAGTGGCACCCTCCCACCAGAGGTCAAAGAGAACAACAATTACCAGACCTTTAGAAGGCATCTCAAGGCAACCCTGTTTAGGGAAGCTTTTAATGTTTGATGGATTTCTGTATTTTAATATTTTGTTGGAAGCCGCCCAGAGTGGCTGGGGGAACCCGGCCAGATGGGCGGGGTATAAATAAAAAATTATTATTATTATTATTATTATTATTATTATTGTAAAATTTGCATACATTGCTCCACCTACATTTGCATCTGGCTCCACCCTTTAGTTCCACCCTCATCAGATTGACCAAAAAAGAATGCAGCCTCAGGGAGTGATGTAATTTAGCATGCCTATTTTACTTCTATTTAGTAAACCAAGCAGAAACTATGAAACTGCCAAGCTTGCCCAATCTTGTACATGCCATGCGCTGCGCACCCACTCATTGTTACTAATGAACTTATGAAATGGAGAGAAAATTACAAGGCGGAAAAAGCACTGGGGAAAAGTTCTGCCCTGCATCACAGGTTGCACTCTGGAAATTATTACTACAGTTTTAAATCCCTGGTGGAGTGGTAAACTTAGCAACTGCAGCTATTTCCATCTTTCTGCCCTGCCCAATGTCCATTTGTCTGCTAAACGGCCTCAGCCCAGTATACCTGAAGGAGCATCTCCATCCCAATCGTTCAGCCCGGACACTGAGGTCCAGCTCCGAGGGCCTTTTGCAGTTCCCTTACTGCAAGAAGTAAAGCTACAAGGAACCAGACAAAGGGCCTTCTCGGTAGTGGCACCCGCCCTGTGGAACTCCCTCCCGTCAGATGTCAAGGAAATAAACAACTACCTGACTTTTAGAAGACATCTGAAGGCAGCACTGTTTAGGGAAGTTTTTAATGTTTGGTGTTTTGTCGCTTTTTATATATTCAGATGGACGGGGTATAAATAATTTATTATTATTATTATTATTATTATTATTATTATTCCCTTCTAGGAGCAGCACTCTAGGTGTGTTACAAATAGGCACAGGAGAGGACAGACAAAAGGACAAGAAGTGGCTAGAGCAGGCATCCCCAAACTGTGGCCCTCCAGATGTTTTGGCCTACAGCTCCCATGATCCCTAGATAACAGGACCAGTGGTTGGGGAAGATAGGAATTGTAGTCCAAAACATCTGGAGGGCCGAAGTCTGGGGATGCCTGGGCTAGAGGAAGGTGTGAATCCTCCCACTGTATCAGGGAATTTAAAGGTACAAAGACAATCTCTAGGCTTTAATCTTGCTGTCAGACTTGTCAGTAAGGGCTTTTAAGACAAACATAGGAGAGACTAAGATATTTAGAGCTCTGAGAAACTATCTACTCCAGAATCAAATGGGAAAGTATGTTTGTCATTATAATTCAGAGGCAAATATTGTTTCAACAAGCACACAGGGCTGGAACAGGACCAAGTTATTTGCACCTCAGTGGGATTTAAGTCATGAATAAATTCCCAGTGGGAACCTAAGTTCAACTACTTTAGGGTGAGACCCATTGTTAAATCAGTGCAAGAAGTCTGAATGCCAACACTTCTGCAAGCATAAGCACAGAGGCTCAACTGCTACCAGTTAATAATAATTGTTCCTGTGCAACATCTACACAAGCACAAGGCACCTGCTGGCTGTTCTGCCATGTTAATGAGGCAGAATGGCTGTTGCATGACTGGGCTGCAACAAATGGATATCACCCTTAACCTAGTTCTAACCTACTCTCAAGGTTCCATAAATCTCTCCTTGGGACATTCGGAGTAAGGCTGCACTGTTGGTTTATCTAACAAACAAAATGGTCCTTGAAAATGTGGAAAGAGGGGTGATGCCACACTGCTTTTAAGCTATGTTTGCTTCGAACTGTGCTCTACAAGTGTAAAAGTGCACCAAACTATTAAATCAAATCAATGAATGAATGCCATTCAGTATTAAGTTTGGCAGGCAGAACTAGCTGTGAAACTGAGTGAAAAATAAGAGCATTTCACAGAATTTAGCAAGAGCAGTTAATTGCCACATTTATTAATAATTCAATCCTATGCACGCTTTCCTGAAAAGTAAGGCCCTTCTGAGTAAACATGCATAGGACTGTCCTGTAAATCCCTGGATTTTCTGTGAAGTAGAGAAAGGATGACCCCGAAGATTGCTGCTCTGGATAAAGCAATTAACTAGTCATTACCTGAATAGCACCAGCTGGAGAAATTTAAACATAACTTTTGTTCATATTTGATCATTAGACAGGAGTCTAGACCTTGTCCTTTCAGTGCCCTGAGAAACTGTGAAATTAATCACTGTGCAAAAGGTTAAGGAAAAACACATTAATGCCTTACCTTGTTTTAAGGATATTCAGAAACTGCAAAATTTCTGAGAACTGTATCAGCCTAAGAGCTCGTAAAAATCTTAAACCTGCAATTTCAAAAAGGGAGAGGGGAAGAGAAAAAGAGAGAGAGAGAGAGAAATAATCAGGTTATTTTTATCCCGATATGAATTCCAAAGGCAGCTGTGAAATCAAAAGTCACTAACATGGTGAATATCAAATACCTCTGAAATGTTGCTCCATGTTGATCAGCCCCAAAGCTTAGCCAGCTATTTTCAGAAAAGTATAGATTTCTTTTGAGAGAAGTGAGTATGAACCATACAAACATTTAATGGATTAAAACTATTTTAACTATAAAATGCATGGAGGATAATGTCTTCCTCCAATGATATATTCCTGAAAGCTCTTAACTCCCACCCACCCAAAGCTTCCTGGAAAAAATTGAGTGATTATGGGCAAGTGACCAGGAAACCTGTTTTGTTTTGTTTTTTAAAAAAGAGAACCATCCATGATTAAGATAATACTTTATGACGTAAAAATCTCTGGTTGACACATTCTGCATTATCACAACAAACTCCCTAAGTTCCAACGGCTCTCCAATAGACCATGGCTTAATTTAGTATAGGTTAAACTATACTACCACTTTTTAGCCAATGCAATTTTTCTAAGAAATTACATTTTTATTAGTGAAGCCAGGTTGTATGGATAGCAACTCTACGGATGGCTGCACAGGGACAGAGAAATACTGTAAAAGATTAAAGGCTTAAATTATTAAGGGAGACTTATGGTGATAGGAAACAATTCTGCTGCAAATCTCTCTCACAGGAGTTAAAGGTACATTGGGTATTATACAGTTTATAAAGGAAGGAAGGAAGTTTAGAGGACAAATTTGTGTCTTTGTGCAGTTGTGCAGAGCACTGCATAATTATGTGCTCAGTGTAGCTTTTGCTGAAAGTCACTGTGCATTATATTTTCCTTATGTATCATCACCATTCGCTCCAGCAGAAACACAGCCATCTAAGTTCATTATCAGTTTTGAAGTTAAAATCAACAAATAAGGTACTAGTTCCAATATACTTGGGGGACTCTCCAGGTATGCATACATATAGAAGTTTTAAATTAAGAAAGAAAGAAAAGTTTTGTTTGTCTACGAGAGAGAGAGAGAGAGAGAGAGAGAGAGAGAGAGAGAGAGAGAGAGAGAGAGAGAGAGAGAGAGAGAGAACAATGTGCCGTGAACTTTCTGACGGTACAAACTTAAGACTCTTATAGATTACAGCAAGCATCCTGGAGAGGGTGAAGTTGAACATATCTATATCCCTGCACTATAGAGGAGCAAGATAAGTGAAAAGGGAACTTTTTTAAAAATTAAGTATGGTACAGTTTAACCTACAAGGTTAAACTGCCTATCACTACGGCTTATTTTCAGGGTATAGCTTATTTTGGGGGTATGACTTATTTTCGGAGAAACACGGTATTATAGCAATTTGTGACCTTTTCTAGTACTATATATATATATGTATCTCACAGCACAGGAAAGTCTTTGGGAGACAGCATGGCGGTGGAAAATAAAAAGGTATCTGTCTTCCACTCCCCCCCCCAAAAAAACCCCACCTTTTCCTCATGTAGAGATGCCTGAACGGCACTGCACAGCTCAAGGCTGCAGTGCCATATGAAACAGGGGGGCCAGTTGTGGTGGCCTTCCACTGCTGTGTTTGCTGGGATGGGGGGACAAGGCAGCAAAGAGAGTTCTGAGCTGGCAGCATTTCCCCCCTGCAGGTGTGTGTGTGCGTGTGCATGTGCGCGCTCTTGCAGGGCACTGCTGCTGCCAGCCTTGAGCTCCCCACCTCAACAAGTGGCCCACGGGGGCAGTTTAACCGGATCACGAGCTGCCCCCGAACCGAACCACCCGCTTGGCAAGTTCCTGCACACTGCGCTAAACCGGTGTGGTGGCAGAAATCGCATCTGCACATGCCCAGACGCCAGAAAACACACACGCAATCTGGCCCATGGAGAGATCTCCGCGGGACTTGACCAGCCCAGGCAGGTAAAACCTTGCCGACCCCTGCTGTATCTCAACAGAATTCCACTGCCAAGCGGGCACCACTGTGCCATGACCCTAGTGCCAGACTCCTCAACTTCAAGTGCTGAAGGGGAGGACTTTGAAACAGGAGAGAGCATGACAGGGTGCTCTCAGATGACCCTGCTGGACCAATGCCCCTGCTTCAACCTAAGGATGTGGCACTGCTCCCCTCCTGCATCACACTGGATTACTGGAGGTGGTGGGGCTCTTTCAATACAACCACACCTCGCAGGAGTTACAACACACTGCTGCTACCCACCCCGCTCACTTGCAGTTTCTGGGTCCAGATTGGCCAGAGCCCCAAATAGGAGAGCTTACCTTCTGCAACATTTTGCTGCAGATCCCACTTGCAATGTCTTTTTAAAGGCTACTCCAATTTCTGCCGAGCTATACAAGATTCCAGGGGTCTTGGCACTTAACCATGTGTTTCTTTTGGGGAAAATGAGGAGCTGCAGAGGCCGTGGTGTTTTTATGAGATGTGGTTTATTTGCACATATTTACACCTGAGTCTGGATAAAGAGCGAAGATTCGGGGCATCACGTCTCAAGAGCGGCTTGTTTCGACAGCAGCGCAGCACTGAATTCAAAGTCAGCCCCAATGCCATTTCTGTGTCTCTTCCACACAACTTTTCTGCCTGCCAACATGCATGGCATTGGCCCCAACCTCCTTTTCCCCAAAAACATTTGCTAAAAAGGTAACCCAAGCCTCATGCAAAAAGAACATTTTTTTCCTGTGGTGACATAAACCCGGGCAACTTCTCCCCTCCCAACTCTCCTATTGTCTTTTGCTAACTAACACACAGCTGGAGGGGGGAATCAGGACACTGAATGTCCTGATGTGTCGCCTTTTGCCAGGGTAATGACTTTTGCATCACCTGTTTAGTTCTTTGCTGGCGCCTCTCTCAGCCAGTCTCCAGATAATGCTTACTTGACTTCTTCTTCTTCTTCTTCTTCTTCTTCTTCTTCTTCTTCTTCTTCTTCTTCTTCTTCTTCTTCTTCTTCTTCTTCTTCTTCTTCTTCCTCCTCCTCCTCCTCCTCCTCCTCCTCCTCCTTGCTGAATCCATTGATCAAATCCCACATTTACTAATTTCAGAAATTATGCGGAGAACCTGGCATCCCATAATCCACTAACACTTAGTGGATCTAGAGTGAGATCTAAAGCATTGCATTAGATAGGCCCAAGTGCCCAATGGATAGTTAAAAATAAAACTTTTTATTTTAACTTTCGAGCAGCAGACACCCTCCCAATGTTATTCTCACAGCTGATTTTGAAACTCCTCTCAGCTCCAACTGTGGGGAGGAGAGATGTCTATATCAGAGGATATAGGTTTGTGTGCAAAAAGCTAGCATATCCTTAATAGGACTCTAAATCCTAAAGCTAGAAAGGCCCTAAGGTATTCCCATTATTTTACCTAAAGCATATTTGGAAAAGCTTCCAGCCTAGTCTTGAATAATTAGTTGATTTCACTGTAATTAATTCCTCTATTTAATAGTGGAGATGAAAGGGGTCTTGGTAAGTTTACATAATTGTACGCATGAAAAATGGTTTTATTATAAATGTGCTCAGAACATTCAAATTAGCTGCTTAATAAAAACAACAATGTTTCATTGATGTTTTCCATGTTTATACCAATTCCAATTACTGTCATGTAAGTTCAACCTACCATCCCTTACAGAAGGCATATTTTATTATAATAAAGGCAAAGTAGAATTCACTATGTTTGAACTGTGGATATGCAACAACAACTACAAAACTGAAAATACTGGACAGTAACTTTTTATTTGACCATGTCCCGGTTGCTGGAAAATGTTGCACCAGCGGCTAAAAGTCTTGATGAAATAATCAAAATATGAAAGAGAACAAAATTCCAACACTATCATTTTTTTGGGGGGGGTGAGAGTTTTATTAACTCCAAAGTATTTTGGAGAAGATCATTTCCATTCTCTCCAGCTTGAGAAAAAAACACTAGTGTATCTCTGAATGCTTAGAAGTACAAAGAAAAATTCCCTTTGAGATCATAGCTTTATGACATTAACTTGAACAGATATTTGGGGAGAAGTGTTCGGCCCAAAACAACACAAGCTAATGCCCTGCAAAGCCTCAGACCAAACTTTTATTAGAGAGTTTCCTCTTCCAACTTAAGAAGAAGAGGGGACATTTAGCAGGGGTTTTGCCTGCCAGCTGTAATCCATCAGCGAAAAACTGTTCCAGGCTCCTCCTCCTTTCAGACCAAAGCAAATGTCTTGTCCCCCTGTGAAGAGTGGGTCTGGAGAATCCACCCCATCTTTTCATCTTCTCCTAAGCCCTGATCCAGAAATGCAGATAACATGTCTTTTTGCAGCCTTTAGTTTTATTCCTATTCAGAATGCTTTGCTGCTTAAGCAGATATTAAATTTCATTTTCTCAGTATCAGATCAGTACAATGGAGCTGCAAACGGGAAAATATTTTTGAGGGGGTACACCTAGGGATCTTGGAGAATTCCACTGGAAACAGAGATAGGAGTTAGGAGTTGCCGCAAACTATGTGTTTGCCCAAGGTCAGGAATGGAAATCATGCAAGTGAATGCAAGTCATATTCATTAATGTCAGCGGTTTTTTAGTCCACAAATGTTATTTTCGGCACTGACAATGGCACTGGCAATATTATTATTATTATTATTATTATTATTATTATTATTATGTTTCCCCTGAAATGCATTGAAGTTAGCTATGTAATGAATTATATCAGTGGATAATCAGACGAATAACATAAGTTTTAGCAGAAGCCAAACTGTAGTGGAAGAGAAACAGCGTGGACTGCAGCAAACACAGGACAGGTTTGAATTCACAGCCTCATGGCATCCCTAAATACACCTCTCCCTGCCTCATACACAGGACAGCAAATATGACCTAATAGGCATTACTGAAAGCTGATGGGATGAGACTCATGAATTGAATGTAAAAAATGAGGGGTAGAACCTATTCAAATGAATAGACCAAACAGGAAGGGAAGAGGAGCAGAGTTACATGTAAAGGATGTGTACACTTGTGAAGAGATCCATGACCTGAGCATGGAAGGCAAATTGAAAGTATATGGGTCAAAACTGTAAGGGAAGCAGTGACCTTACTGTGGGTGTCTGCTATAGACCACCAAGCCAGACTGACGATTTGGATGATGCCTTCCTAGAGCTGATTACTGAAGATTCAAAAAGGAGAAATATAGTAGTCATGGGAGACTTCAACTACCCTGGTGTTTGTTGGAACTCAAATTCTGCCAAGAATGTAAATTCCAACAAATTCCTCAATTGTCTTGCTGACAAATTCACTCCCCAAAAGGTGAAACAGCAAAGGGATCATCTGTTTTGGACCTGGTCCTCATCAACAGGGCGGAACTGATTGACAAAGTGGAAGTACTGGGAACTTTGGGAGGAAGTGATCATGTCCTCTTGAGTTTTGTGATACAGAGGCAAGGGAAGACTGGGTGTAGTCGGACATGCACTCTGGACTCTAAGAAAGCTGATTTCAAAAAGCTTAAGCAGCTATTGAGTGAGATTCCATGGCCAGAAAAACTCAGAGAGACAGGAGTCCAAGATGGATGGGAGTTTCTAAAAGGAGGAATACTGAAGGCACAAATACAAACAATTCCAACAAGAGAGAGAAGTGGGAAGCTTCTAAAGAACCTGGTGTGGCTGCATAAGGAGCTTACATATGAGCTGAGATTTAAGAAGGACTTGTATAATAAATGGAAGAAGGGGGAAATCACAAAAGAAGAGTATACATGAGTAGCCGACAGCTGCAGGGAGAAGGTCAGGCAGCCCAAAACTCAGAATGAGCTCAGGCTTGCAAGAAAGGTTAAATATAACTTTCAAAGGTTTATTTGACTATGTTCAAAGCTAGAGGGGGGGGAAAGCAAAGAGTAGTCCTCTATATGGAGAAGATGGAGAAATGCTGTTGGATGAGAGAGAGAAGGTGGAACTGCGCAACACCTACTTTGTCTCTGTCTTCCCCCAGAAGGAAAGCAATGTCCAACCTGGTGATAACAGAATAAAGGATGCAAGGAGGGAGTTGAAACCCAAGATAGGAAAAGATGTGGTAAGGGAACACCTAGCTACTTTAAATGAATTCAAATCTCCAGGGCCTGATGAGCTGCACCCAAGGGTACTAAAGGAGCCTGCAGATGTAATCCTTGCCCCCTAGGAGTTGGCTCCTAGGCATAGTGATGAATACTCTGTTGTTCTATTCCACCTGAAGAGGACAAGGGAATGGGGCTTAATCACTCAAAAGCATGCACAATTACACCACTGCTTTATATTCACCACAGCAAATACCTGGTTTTTACTTTGAGTATGGGAAGATGGCATATATTCACTGCCTTCCTAGAGACAATCTAATTCTCATGTTACTAGGACCACCAGTACATGGAAATTGCATGAAAACTCGAGTAGCCACAGGACAAGGGGAGGCCTCAGCACGCTTAAATGAGCCCCATGGTGAGCAAAAGAGCAAAATCTCAGTGCCCCCTGCAACCCAGTGAAGACTAAGCCTGCTGAGCGGCTTCCATGAGTAAAAAACAACAACACCCTGATTATCAGCTGGAAAACAAAAACAGAAAACAGTGGAAGAGGCGGGAGGAGTGAATTGATACGTTCGAGTTCCTTTCAGCTTATGGTATCCTGAAAAGGCTGGCTCTCTGAACATTATTATTGCAAGAGGCAGGTCCCATATACACACAAGACCTGCAACCATTTGTAGAGTTATTTCCTCCTCCACTTAGTAGGAGTGCCCCTGTCCAGAGTCCCTGCCAGCCAGGCAATTCCTCTTCCTCTAGGATGCTAAAAATTGTGAGGAAGAAGCAGGAGATTCAACTTCCCCTCTCACCAACCCCTTCACTGCACTTTTCTGTTCTTCTTCCCAACTGACACTCAGTATTCAATGGGTGCTGGGCATTCAGCCCTCATAGGGCTGTTTTTTTATGGAGGGGGGGAGAACAGTGTTAAAAACTGAGATATGAAAGCTAGGAGCTAAATAGCACCTTCAACCTCGGTTATGGGGGCAACAACGGAATGTCTACTGTGCTTTTTGTTTTATAACAAGAATACAAAGCTGGAAAGGAATGAATGGCAGCTAAAATATTGTGTTCATTTTTCACATGGTCTAGTCCTTCCCCTGCCCACCCCTGTAATATTATTAAGAGGGTCTCTTCTCCAGTCTTCAGACAGTAGCTGGAAGTGGGGAGGCAGAAAAGGTCCCCCTTTCCTTCCACTTTGCAGTTTTAATCTGAAATCTTAGGCGCAGTACTGCACCCAGAGCTCAGAAACTGCTCATGCTAATAAAATTCCCTGTCGCAAAATGCGCCTAGAACAAGGGGAGTTTCAAACACTGGGGAAGAGGTGGTAGGCTCCTTAGGGTTTACTAAAAACAACTTCTTCTTCTTCTTCTTCTTCTTCTTCTTCTTCTTCTTCTTCTTCTTCTTCTTCTTCTTCTTCTTCTTCTTCTTCTTCTTCTTCTTCTTCTTCTTCTGTAAACCTTAAAGTTTCCCTGATCACACCAACACCTACCTCTTGTTTCATTGATTCATAGAATTGCAGAGTTGGAAGGGACCCGAGGGTTAAGTCATCCAACCCCCCCCCCCCCTGCAATGCAGGAATCTCAACAAATGATCCCTCACCCAATTTGAAACTGTACCAGACTTAGCTTTGCAAAGCTGCTAGCTGTTTTATTGCTGCACCACTAGGAGGCCCAAATTGATTCCATTTCTGCCAGGACTCTTATCACTTGACTGCATGTTTGTACGACATAGAGGACAGAACATGAAATGCTTTGTGAAAGGCAATACTTAAAAGTCAAAATAACACTGCATTTAATTTATAGTACAAAGGAAGCAGGTGCATGACAGGAAATGAACTGTGGGAAATGTTCATGGATCTATACTTGTGAAAATATATTAATCAAGCCCTCACCCAAATTCCCCTTCTGCCAATAAAACCACATCCCCCATTTTACAGAACAGAAACATACAAGCCATCTATCTGGAGATACATTACGAGGAGGGGGGGCGGGATAATGACTCTGCTTAAGGAAATGTCTCTAGGCATACAGATGAAAGCACCTCAGCCTTGCAAAAGCATTACAAACACAACTAGTGGGGGGATCTGACTTGGAAAACAATAATATTTACATCATGCATTCAACCACAGACAAAATCCCACAGGGCAAGGAAGTAAATCAACTATTTCAGTAATTTATACCTTACCCCAGTATGAGCCAACTTTGTAACAAGACACCAAGGTCTGTCGATATGTATTTTGCTCTTCCTTTTCAGAGGCACTATGCCCAGATTTGACTCTGTATCCATTTTTGAATAAATCTCCATGAGACTTCTTACGACGCCGGGTAGTTTTGTATGTTTCCGTCCGTGTACCCCCTGAGGGGTTGTGATAGACCAAAATCTTGCTGGGAATCATCGCAGCAGAGCTTCAGGGTTAAGGGAGGGGAAATCAAAATTTACCCAAAAAGGTCTTTCCTCCAAGGTGTGGGCAAAATTTGTCGGAGTGTAAAGTCCCCCCCACTACACTCTAAAAAGTAAAGAGCATAAAGTAAGAGAGGTTGCTGAGAATCAGCCACTCATGCTGGAATATTTTAAGTTGTGAAATAATTAGGAAGACTGCATATTCTGCATTTGATATTGCTACCAAAAAATAATTTTAAAATGGCATAAGCAAAGAAAGGGGGGAGGTAGTGACTGGAAGAGGGAGAAATAGAACAAATTTCTATCCCAAATTGTGCTCTCTAAAATGCAGAGAACATCACGCAAGCAGGGACCAAACTGCTATGGCAGAGAGACTTGCTGTGCAGATGCTCCTCTCATTTGTGTGCTACCCCAGAGCTTAAAAGGCATCTCCTATCCGGATATTGCCATATAAGCTTCTTTCGTATCCCCTCCAACCTGCATCCTCCCCAGGAGGAGAAAACAAAACAGATTACAGTTCCTGCAAAAAGGAGATGCTTCGATCCACAAATCCACAGACCCACCCACAATGCCACAAAATGTATTTGGTTGTCACAGAAATTGTTCGTTTGACAGCATTACATGCCCCATCTCAGGTTAAAGCCTGCATGCTGCAGAGAGGTCATGTAATCAGCCAACTCTTACAGGATTTAGTCCTTATGAATTGGGGAGGGATGTGTGTGTGTGTGTGTGTGTGTGTGTGTGTTGTGTGTGTTGTGGGGGGAACCTTCAACTAATCCTCAGTTAATGACAACTGGAATACCAAATATTTCAAGCTATAACAAGGAGTAGCTAGAAATAAACAGTATTCAATTGAGTTTTGATAGATGGTATTTGCAAATCTCTTGTTTCCACCTAAGGCCTTACCCAATCCATTCAGGTTAAGAAAATGATAGTGGGATTTATTTTATTTTATTTTTTTAATGAATGCTTGTTTTGCACAAAAGAAAAGAACTACGGCTCCCCACAGCTGTCAGATGCTATGGCTTATACAATCCATTATGAATTCAAACACAGTGGGGTTTTTCTTCTTCTTAATCTCCACTTTCACATAAAAGCTGTCATCCCAACCCCCAAAAGCTGGGCTAATTCAGAGGATTGCTTATCCTTACATCTGTTCCCGTTAGCAAAAGCAAAAGAGGTCTATCAGTGGCTATTTAACATTCTAGCTAAACGAAACATCCTTGTTCAGAGACAGTCTCTCCCCCCCCCAATGTGATTAGAATTGTTTGCGGGAGAGCAAGTGCATGTCTGTTAGCCATGCCCCGTCCATTGCATATCTCTTGCCCAACCCTGCTGACCTCCATACACTGCACTATGAACATCAGCAGCTGGGAGCCTTCTGTACTCTTTCAGCTCTCCCCACCCCCACCCCCACCCCACCCCGATCAGGGCTCCCCACCACTAAAATTCACCATTTAGCACATAAAGGGTGTTGAGGCCAGGCATAGGATATGCTGGGTGGAGACAACCAACAGCCGCTTCCTTCTTTAATGCAGTTCCAATTGCAATAATTGCCAACATGGTGCCTTTCAGTTGTTGGATTACAACTCTCAGCATCCCTGACCACTGGTTCTTTTGACTGGGGATGATGGGAGTTTTGGAGTCCAATGTCATCTGGAAGGCTGCCCCTGCTAGCTTTGTGGAGGAAGTGAAGGAAAATGAGATGTTCCTTCTCAGCAAGGTAAACTTGCAACAGAGGTGGGTCCTTTTTAAAAGCAAAAGCAAAAATAAAAAAAAACCACCCACCCACTAGCACAACTTTATGGAAAGCACTTTTGCTTCACAGAAAGTTGTACGTCAGCATGACTTTTCTATTTTTATCTGGCTGCTGCCATCAACATAGCCCGAAACCAGGACCAGGATCTTCAGAGAGATTTTAACCTATGGACAGGACAGAATGGCAAGAAGGAAAGTAAAGGAGGACAAAGCTCAGGGGCAAAGCCTGGCTTATGCTACAAGGCACCATTCAGATGAATATGTCCAGAGGCATCTCCTGTAAATCACAGAGAACTAGTCACATGGAAAGGGTGGGTGGATGGATACAAATTAGAGCAATGCGGTTGGGTCATTTCGATTTATACCTTGGGAAACTGGGCTCTAATCAAAATGGAGTTCTGATCCTACTTCTACAGCGGACTCAGATGGGTAGCCTAAGGCATTCCTCTTCAGTTAGTGAGCCATTGCCCACAAGAGAATCATACCTCCAAGCTTCTGGTGAGTCACACTATTGCCACCATCACTTTTTCCCTTTTTGTTGTTAAGGAAGTTTTTAAGAGAGAGAGAGGAGAAAAAGAGAGAAATAGATAAAGCAACCCACAATAACCCTGGATCTGAAGAGGTAAAATACTATTAGTCTCTAAGCAATGAAGTGGGGCAGTAAATATTATGTGCAACTCTTTCCATTTCACAAAGGTTATTCGTAACATTTAACAGATGTCAGACGTAAATACAATATTTCGCAAGCTAGGCAGTTTTCAGTATTATTTACTGAATTCATGTAAAGCAGGCACCCCCAAACTTCGGCCCTCCAGATGTTTTGGACTACAATTCCCATCTCCCAGGGGCTCATGCGTGTTGCTGGTCCCCTACCGGGGATATGGACACTGCATAGAGCCCCTGTATTCCTGACCAGAATTTCCCCTAACTCAGGCATTAACACAAGGGCCCAACGAAGTCAGCAGACCCCAAATACATCCAATAACCAATGCCTAACCATCAACCTTACAAGTTGTGATTTATTTGCTGTGCAGTAGGCGAAAAACCAGATGGCACCAGCCAATCAGCCAAATGGAAAAAATTCCTACCGGCCCCTGAATACAGGCGGCGCGGAAGTCAGCGGAGGGAGGGTGGGGATCCGAAACACAGCCAAAGAGAAAGAGAAACCTCTTTCCTTTGCTTTTAAACCCAGGGGGCTGACCCAACAAAATCGCAGCATCGGAATTTGCCCAGCAACAGAGGAGTGACCACTCATGCCCCCAGCTTTGCACTCAGGAGTGGTTTGATTAGCCCCCACCGCAAATCGTGCTCACCATGATGGTGAACCCGCATTCTGATCCACCCACCTATGCGTTTTTTCTTTGGAAGCCCTCATCAGCCCTGTTCCTAAGCATTCCCCTGCAAACACCTACCTTGATAGCCTAGAGCCAAGTCAAATGAATAGGGGCTGCATGCAAAAGATGCAAGGGGGCAGGAACAAATGAAGAAAGGGTCTGTCCTGGTGCTTAATTTCTCAGACCTCCCCACTTTTGCTGTAGAAAATTTACACAGTGTATCCAGAGGCCCATCCCCAGGATGAGCAGGGGGTGAGAGTGTGCAGCCGTCAGAACCAATTGTTTGGAGGCAAGAAGCAGCAAGGGGTGGAAATGGTGCCAGTTATTTAGCTCCTGCTTCCTCAATAGCATCATGTGAGATGACTCGAAGGTTCGCCAGCTGTCACTCTCAATCATTTTAGATTAGAGCCTGCTAAGTTAACTATTCTGTGTAAAAAGCATTTAAGGGCCAAACTATACACGATGGGGGCAACTCCACGTGTCTATTTTTTAAAATAAAAATAAAAAGGAGCAGTGTGGGTGAGGGGACCTGAGCCCCCATCCCTATCTATGTGCACTCAGTTACTTCAACAGTTTTCACTGCCTAGTCCATCTTACTTGCAGTAGCGGTGATAAGCTGGGGAAGAAGTACTTTAAAAAAGCAACAGAGCACAGCAAGGTAAGACAGAATGGAGATGGAAGGTTTGGCATCTCTCGCCTGTATCTTCTCCTCACTACTCTCTTGCCTTGCATATATTTTGTGTTGTTTTACTTGTTTTGGATTTTGCAAACTGCCTCAAATATCTGACGAATGGTGGTATAGAAATATTTGAAATCTATGCATACATACACGGGTTGCTCGTGTGTTTCTCAAACTTGGGTTGCCCAGCTGTTGTTGGACTAAAACTCCCATCACCCCTAGCTAGCAGGACCAGTGGTCAGGATTGCCCTCTCATGTCTAGTTAGCTCTGAGGGCTGGCCTCAGGCAGATGCTTGTATTCAGCAACTCTGCTGAAAATTTTGCTGGAGATTATCACAACTCAGTTGTGTAGAGAGCTCCAGGATGCTGGAAAAGGTAGTTAAAAATGAAAGGGAGACAGAGTGCATTTTTGTGTGTGTGCATGTGTGGCTGCAGGTGTTGTCTGTTCACACTACATTAATTCCATTGCCACACACATTCTGAACACATACTCTCATCCACATTCTTCCCACAACTAGTTATGCAGAAGCTACTACATAGGTCTAGAGTTGAATCTAGGCAGTCCTGATAAGCAATGAAACTGCCTGTGTAGTGTGGCAGGGGTATCCTAGATAGCTGAGGAATGGGGCTGTGTTTTCTCTCTAATTACCGTATTTTTCCGTCTATAAGACACCCCCATGTATAAGACGCCCCCTATTTTGGGGGACTCAGATTTAAGAAAATGGAGATGGTCAGAGTATAAGACGCGCCCTGTAATTTTTGACATTATTTTTTTTGGGGGGGGAACTAGTCTTATACATGAACAAATATGGTACCTCAGTAGCCAGAGGACAGCAAAGCAATGCCAGGATGCACACCAAACATTCTGAGGACAGGAGGAGGTTCATAAAGGTTCTGGACTCCCTTCCCCACCAAAACAAAACAAAAACAGAAGCCCAGCAACTTCCACTCTTAAAAAATCAAAACTTGTGGCCATTTTGAGCGACACCAGCACTGTCTGACTCAGAGAACAATTCCTCCAAGACCCCGCCTCTCAGTGCCATTAGTCACTTTATGACATCTGCCAGGCTTGAGGTCTGAAAAACTCTTTGTGACCTCAGAGATTCAGCTGCAGGTGCTGAAGTGTCACATTTTTTTCTGGCTGCCATTGGTTTAGCTCTGCTGACATCACAGTCTTTGCTGGTCCGATGTCACAAACGGGGCATGTCACGTGATATCTCAGGTCAGACTACTGACTGCTTACTCACATCTGAACACATATTGTACCATGCTCTGTTACTGATACAAGAGAGAGACTATTTACTACACAGCTTTTCTTACTGCTGGTGCATAAGCAGGCAAGAGCACAAGGCAATAAAGGGACGAATCTCAGGAGAATGGGAGTAGAAGTGAACACCAATGGGGAAAACAGGCGTGATGGGAAAGGTAGGCAAACAAAGAGACTGGAAAATATGGGTGTTGGGTAGCAGAAGTACTTTGAAGGGTTCCAGATAACCAAACAGACAAGGTCAAAATGTGGCCTTTGCCCAAAGGCACAGGGCTGATCCAGGGATCAGATCCTTCAGAGGGAACTAATGGTCTGCTTGAGTGGACGGATCTGTGCTGGAATCTGGGAAACATAACTGGCCACAGTGTCCTTGTGGATCCTCCCACTGTAAGACCCATCATAGAACATCTGCCCAACCCTTCCAGATGTACCACAACTCCCACCTGGACCAGCCACTATGGGCAATGGTCAGGGATGAAGGCAGCTGTAGTCCAACAATATTTGGAGAGCACTACATTGAGGAAGACACCAATTTGCACACAATCAAGATCAGCTACAAAAAGTATAGGGCAGTGCATTTCTCTTTCCCTTTTGATTAGAATAATACCCCTCTGGTCTCTGTGAAAAGGGTCTGATTTTGTGCCATATGTGACAGTTTGAAAAGGACATTTCATTCTCATTCATCTCTGTCCCTTTCTCTCCATTATAGCTTTTCTAAATCACCGAAATGATTCAAGTGGTTGTTCAGCTGTTTGGTGACAACAAAAATCCACTGTCTGCACTTTCATGGATTATAGCATTGCATAATCTTTTTTTCCCGAGAGAGAGAGAGAGAGAGAGAGAGAGAGAGAGAGAGAGAGAGAGAGAGAGAGAGAGAGTTTGCCTAACTGCTCTCTAATCTTTCCTTGTATTTATTCCCACTAATACTCTCTCTTGGAGTAAAATTATGAAATGGTATTCAGAAAGAACATTCCATTGCTCCTCTTTCTGAAAGGCCCTTTCTGTATGAAGAACAAATGCCAAAAGCAAGCAAAGTCTTAAGAACAGCAGAACAGAAACAAAACAAATGCAGAGGTTCTCACATAAACGTTTAAATTTTATTTTATTTTATTGATTGATTGATTGATTGAATTTATATACCACCCTATACCCAGAGGTCTCATCTTAAAGATCTAACTATTTTGAAACTACTACTGCAGAAACATGAACAGGGGACCTGAATGCATGAGTACTATTTGATTCCTCTCAATCTACCCAGATCTGCCTAGATAGTTTGTGGAGTGAAATGCATAGGGGAAGGAGTCGGCCAGAATGCAGATCATGATCTACACTCTAAATCTAAATCTTCTGGAGATTTACCGCAGATTGTCAAGGATTTCTGATACCCAATTGTTTAACAATAGCAATAACAAATCAACACCTGGTATCTAAATTAAGCTCATGAAGTGAAGAAACCTAACCAGGAGTGGTCTTCTGTGTGTGATTTAGCTGAAATTCCTGCATTGTAGGGGGTTGGGACTACATGACCCTCATGGTCCCTTCCAGCTCTACAGTTCTATGATTCTATGAATCAGAGTGGCCTGGCACAGTGCTATTGCAGCATCTAATTCCCCTTGGTAATGTCCCTCACCCACTGAACTTGTTTGTGTAGGTTCCAGTGAGCTAGATCTATGATCTTTGATATGTGCATTCTCAAAATAAACTAGGAGGAGGGGTAATTCATAAAATCCACCCTCTATTAGTTCAGTTTAGCTTTTTAAAAAACATTGACAGGGGAGGGGAAAGAAAGCACTTTGTGCTTTCAAAGTGTTGGTGCTGACCTTTAAAGCCCTAAAAGGTCTTGGCCCAGTGTACTTGAAGGAGCGTCTCTACTCCCATCATTGTGATCAGACACTGAAGTCCAGCTCTGAGAGCCTTCTGGCAGTTTCCTCACTATGAGAAGTGAAGCTACAGGGAACCAGGCAGAGGGCCTTTTCAGTAGTGGCACCCACCCTCCCGTCAGATGTCAAGGAAATAAACAACTATCTGACTTTTAGAAGACATCGGAAGGCAGCCCTGTATAGGGAGGTTTTTAATGTTTGATCTTTTATCGCATTGTTGTTGTTGTTAATAATAATAATAATAATAATAATAATAATAATAATAATAATAATAATAATATATTTCAGACCTGACCTGTTTCAGGATTACTCTTCCACTGGGACAACATAATACATTTTCAGGTGAGATAAATATAAAACAAAATACCATATTACTTATTACAAAGATTTTTTACTAAAACATATGTCAGAACAAAAACTGTATCTAACAAGCCAGATTAAAAACAGAACAAACATCTATACAACAATCCCTGAAACTAATGATAGGTGGTGCTCTTAAAAACTCTTTAAAATAATATCTAGATTGTAGATGGTCATGATATAGCCACATATCTATACAGTGGAACCTCGGAAGCCAAATGCCTTTGAACTCAAACGTTTTGGATCCCAACAGTAGAAAACCGGAAGTGATTGTTCTGATTTTCGAATGATTTTTGGAAGCTGAACATCCGGCACAGCTTTCGATTGGCTGCAGGATGCTCCTGCAGCCAATCGGAAGCCATGTTTTCGAACTGTTCCGGGAGTTTAACGGACTCCTGGAACGGATTAAATTTGAAAACCAAGGTACGACTGTATATGAAAGAATGCACAAACATGAGAAAATAAACTGTTTTGCATAGCAGCTTCTGTCAAGTGCATAAACCACCATAGTAACACTTATTATAAGAAGCACTCAGATCAAACCTTTTTTATATAAGTTATAGCCAGCTGCCTGTGCAAAGGTCTGCCAGTGAAACAAAATTCTGGAGAAGCGAATTGCTTGACATTATTAGAGTAGAATAAAGAGAGGATTTTAACGGCTTGATAAAATTAAAGTATTTTAAGAGCTAAATAAATTATTAACATATTAGAAGATCCGGAAACAAGTAATAAAGCAATGGAATGATACAGGGGAAATTCTACCTATATACTCACAGCAAATGGAAACAACTCGTTGCCTTGTTGAGGCCTATAGGAATGCAGGAATCCTGATCACAGCTCTCCCTGGGCAGGCTCAAATCACCAACCTTCTGGTTAGCAGTCAAATGCACTTACCCATGGCACTGCTGGGGGCATGTGGGGAAACTCTTTGCCTCCTTCCCTTCCCCGCCCCCCCAAAGGGGCTGTTATTCTGATTCTTTTGCAGCAAAAGAGTTTTTGTTGTTGTAAATTTTACAGAGTTCCTTAACTACATTATAAGGCAGCTGAGAGGTGTGGGCAGGATGGGTTTTCAAGTTAAAAGAACTTCATTCAGTAATTAAATAACTGCACTTTTATCAAGTGCTCTCCCCCAGTGCCTGTGTTTTCTGGTAAAGATGGAACATCCTCCTATTGGCTTTCCGGGAAGTGTAGGAAACTAGGGAGTTAAAGTTAGAAGCAAGGACAGCCACAGCCCTTGACTACCTTTGACGTTATTAAGCAAAGCTCTAACCCCCCTCCTGCAAAACCAAAACATATTTAACCCATATTTCCCCCCTCTCTCCCCAGTTTTCAGGCATGACTTCACTCCACCTCTTCTCTGAAAGACTGTGAGGACTACCGTAATAGCAATTTAGTATTTCTGGCTGTGGTGTATCCTTCCCCAAGCTCAATTCTGAAAAAGCAATCGAACTCCTGCTGTCCAAATACATATCCCATGAAAGATTGCCTTGTTCTGTGCCAGAATGCTGCCCCTCTGTTACGAGACAAACATTATTTCCCATGGTTAGGTATAGTCAGAGGGTCGTCGTGGCTACTCTAGAGTAACTCCGCTTGAGTCCAGTTTGTCTTTAAAGACTTTTATTGTGCTAAGTATTTACAGTGCAGAGACATCTTAAAACATGACCTCTCATTCCGAATCAGAATCCGGCAATGGCGTACGTCTGTTCCTACGCCAGCAAAGTAGTATGGGCACTCCAAAACGCCTCCCCCTTGACCTGTGTCACGGTGCTCTTCTTAATTCTTGCACCGGAAGGAGCGATGCCCTCTCAGCCTCCTCCCTGTCAAGGCGATGGGAGGGCTCTCCAGCATCATTGAGCCCTTGCCTAAATCTCTCCTCCCCTGAGCTTTCCCATCATTCCGCATGCTGGCTTCTCTCTCCCTCCGAGTCTTTCCCCTCCCCCCTGGCTGCTTCAGACCCACTGCTGCTCCCTGTGCTTGGCGAGGTGGACGTTAGGATGATGGGGGATGGCTCCCTGTAGGGAGTCACCCTTACATATATGAAAAAGAAATGCCATTTCATACCCCCCTCCCAATAATTGTTGGTTTTGACCAAGGCGTTACAGTCCCTATCCAACAAACCACAGGAAACTGGTTTGAGTGCTGAGCATTTAAACCACAGTTTCCCCAATGTAGATGCCATGACAAACTGTGCTTCAATAAATCAAAGAAGGGTTTCATGAGGCTGGGTCCACAATGGGTGAAAAGAAGGGGGGGAGAAGCATGTGTGATGATGCCAGAATAACTGCAGCATGTTTTAGGTTGTGTGTGTGTGCGCGCACGCTGAGTTTCAGTTTTCTGGATCATCTGGAAATATCTGAACCACCTTTGGAGGCCAACTTTGAGTATCCTGCTTTGAAGAAGAGGTACAACAATGTTTCATTCTCAGACTTATCCAGTAAGCAGGATGGCCTGAGCTACATGTAGCCACATGTCGCTGTTCTATCTCACTAGGAAGTATCCTAACTGTTTCAATATCCCAAGCCAACTGGCCGAAGAGTTTTGGATCTTAGGATTAGTCCAGAAACCTTCAATTAGCTGTGTCAGTGCAACTACTTCATGCTTTACACAACTTAAGATAAAAGCAGTTTGTTTCTGGTGGCAAAGTCATGCCTCAGGATGACCACTGGATGGCAGAAGCACACAATTCTTTAAGCCACATAAAGATGGAAAGTTACAGGTAGGTAGCTGTGTTGGTCTGACGTAGTCGAAACAAAATAAAAAAATTCCTTCCAGCAGCACCTTAGAGACCAACTAAGTTTGTCATTGGTATGAGCTTTTGTGTGCATGCACACTTCTTCAGATATCAGATGGAAAGGAAAGAGCAAGTTTTGTGGCCACTTCTAACATCTGCAGCTATGGAATCAGCAGAACAGAATTAGACAGATCCTCAAGCCAGGCATCCCCAAACTTCGGCCCTCCAGATGTTTTGGACTACAATTCCCATCATCCCTGACCACTGGTCCTCTTAGCTAGGGATCATGGGAGTTGTAGGCCAAAACATCTGGAGGGCCGCAGTTTGGGGATGCCTGCTCAAGCTAGTGAATACAACATTAATGTTATGAAGCTCATAATTATTATTGTATGTAAGTGTTACTACTACAAAACTAGGTGCTACCCCCCAAAAAAGCTGCTAAAAAATTTATGCTCAGTGAATAAAATTATCTCTTCCCCCCCCCTCAACATTGTTCTCTCTTTAATAGCAACCTAACAGAGAAATTTAGCAGGTGAAATAAAGTGGTGGGGGTGGGGGGGGTGGGGGAGAGAGAGATTCACCTACTAAAGTTCAAGATACAGAGCCAGTTTAACCATAGGGGCACACTATGCGTCTGCCTAGGGAAGCTAATTTTTTAGTGCAGCCGCATCTGAAGGGCAATAAAATTCAAAAGGCACCAAACAATGGTGCTGGTGGTGGAAGGAAGAGTCAGCAACGGCCAGTTCCAGCAGTCTGCATTTTCCAGAATGCAGAGTCAATGGCACTATTTTATCCCGACGGAACAAAACCTCCTAAATGGGTCTTTCTTAGAGACATTGTGGCGCCTGCTTCAGAGCTCCCCTGAGAGCCAAAAAGGCCTGCCACAGTGGTGGTGATGAAGCTGGTGTGGAACCGGTTACCATTTCCCAACATGCTGCCATACCAAGATGCCATTGGGGCGCAGCAGGGAGGCAATGGTTTTGATGGAAGTTGTACTCTGAAATCTCTTGAAGGCAAGCTTCTTGGAGTACCTGAGAAACTCCTCTGATAACAGCAACAAACCTCCAAGTGTCAACATGCAGAATCATAATGGGCAGCAAACTGATTTCCTAATCATTCCCCCCCTCTTCTTTCTTGCAGAGGAAGCCCATTCCCTTTTCCAGATAAAGAAAGGATGCTTAGGATTGCACCTTCACAAGGGCACTCAGTGGAGAAGGTTTTAGCTGCCTGGGGCCTGATCCTGCCTTTTTCTTGCTTGTGTGAAGCATGGACAGCTCACTAGACTGGTTGTCTTGCAAAACCTCTGGAACACAGTGAGACTTGCTTATATGTGCTTAGGCAGGTGCAGCCAGTGATCACAGTCTGGTCAGTCCAGCAGAACTTTTGAGGGGCAGGGGAGACAGACACCCCTTCAGGAGAGGAGGCCATCCCTCAGACAGGCTCTCTTACACCAGGGCCAGCTACAGCTTCTCTCCCTTTGCTTCAGTGTGTTAGGAAAATTGAGCAACTCCCCCCCCCCCCCCGTCCAAGTTGCCACCAGTCTGGCTCGGTTTGTGTGTTTTTTGGAGGGAGGGGACGGACTCAGTACCTTTCTCTCAGTGCCATTTACAAGTCATCGAGAACACAGTAGCAGTACCCAGCATCTTGCAAACACACACAAAATTAAGAAAAACGCTGTTTACTTACCCAGCCAACTTCTGTTTAAATACACTGAGACGAACACTGGAGGGACTGTGAAGAAATCTACCACCGAGTTTACTTCCAGCCAGAACCATAGCTTGTCGTTGGCTGCTATGAACTGGAGAGGGAAATGAAGAGGATAAGGATACTGGTTGTTGTTTTGTTGGGGGAGGGGGGTTGGGGGGAATTCCTTAGGAAAGATACAACAGATTTTCTGTTCATCCCTTGGAAATAACTAAGGCATCATTTTCGTGACCTCTAATTAAAATACACCTACTTATTCATTTTAATTCATTCATTAATTGACTAATTCCTTTTAAAAAAATGTTTTTAACCTGCTTTTTAAGGGTGCACTCTTCTCACCCAAGAAAACCTTTGTAAAATACATTTTCATGTAAAATACATGAAGATACAATTGCAAACACGCACACAAAACCCCCCCAGCAGCGAAAGATTACCCCACCTCATCTATGTAAACCACTTGGGAGATTTCTACAATAAATCAGCATATGGATTTTACAAAGAAATGTGTCTTGAATAAGTGAGTTTTTATTTATTTAATGGCCAGCAGTGATGAGACAACACTTATCTCTCTGGAGAGGGGGTTCTAAAGGTGTGGTGGGACCATGACGGAGCAGGCCCTGTCCTTGTCACCACCAGCCTAACAACTTTTCCTGGTGGGCTAGTAATGCTTGAGATCACTTCAACATTGTGTACATGGTCCTACAAGCAAATCTACGGTACCTCAGCATTATTATTATTATTATTATTATTATTATTATTATTATTATTAAAAAAGGCAAAAGGACCACTGAAAACCTTCTCTATGGACAATTTGCAAGTGTTGGAGTTTGTAGGAGCTGGTGTGTGGGGAGAAAAGACTGAGAAGCTTCTAGAACATTATTTGTGCCACAGAGTTAAAGCAGTTAAATAATAGTTCCCTCTAAGGGAGCAGTGGTTAACGTGAAGAAGGAGAATATTCCCAGGGCCAGCTCCATCCCTCAATTCTCATTACAGTATATATTATTTCTGGGAGTTTTTCAGGCAGGGAGGGGGAAAGGCCACAGCAGCTGAAAAGGGTGGTCCATACATTGGAAACCTCACCATTAGAATAATATAATGTGTGGAAACTGTAAATGAGCATAAAATTAAGTTCACCCACATCTTGCATCACAAGCGTCAAAAGGTCTGCACTGGAGGCCTATTATCTACTGAGTCAAGCTGCAGGTTTTGCGACTGACGTTTACAGCCCTAAGCAACCTGGGAACAGGAAATCTAGCAGTGTACGCCTTCCCCCACACAGACCAAACCAATCTTTCCACCTTTGTTGGTGGTTCTTTGGTTTGGTGACAATGTGGCAGTGGACTTTCCCAGTGATAAGTCCACCCTCTGGAATGTTCTTTCTCAGGTAAAGTGTGAGGCAGAGACATTAGCAACCTTTCAACACCTCCTAAAATGTTTACCCAAGCTTTCCTGGGTTCCTGACTCCTGATTTCTTTCGTTCTCCACACTGCTCAGATTTATTTGGGATACATAATATCGTTTTATCTCATTTTTAATCTGGTTTTCCCAGGAAATTTTATTGAATGTTGTTATGTTTCTGTTTTCATACTTAAACCACTGAATTTATTATTATTATTATTATTATTATTATTATATTATTATTATTATTATTATTATTATTATTAAGCAGGGTAAAAAGATTATAAATCAAACTAACAGATATATGGGATTGTAGTAAATCAGGGTTGCCTCAGGCATCCAACAGCACAAAGATAAAGGAAGGACCAGAAGGCAGAACTGCCATAGACTAGTCTGGCTGGGGTTTAGGGCAGCACAAAGGCTCTACTGAGGTAACAGGATCTGCTTCTGGGGCCCCATGCAACTGTATGATCTGTTGTCTGTGGCAAGGGGCTCACCCTCACCCTGATTATTGGGTGGACTGGCCCTGTCTGGTGCCTTTAGATCCCCACCCCTCTATCCTTGGGTTGAAAGTGAAAACTGGTTTGGATTTTTGGTCCAATGCAAACAAACAAAAAATCACCCTTTGGGGGTACTACTTAAATCGCCTTCTCACATTTTACTCCAGTTCAAATTCAGTGCTCAATTGAACATGCAAGCCTTTACACACCATTGGCTTGCAATTTTTAAATGTTTAAAAGCTAACAAAATAAAATGGTTAAAATTGCATTCTTCACATGAAATAAGACTTGAGCTGAGCACCAACTCTTTACTGCTCAGGACCACAGAACCTCAGAGACCACCACTCTTCATATGAGCCTACCCAGATCCTGTGAGGGTGGCAATGGCTCCCCGCTTGTGGAATGTTCTCCCCAGGGAGGCTCACTTCGCGCCTTCATTATACACCTTCAGGTGCCAGGCAATCAATTTTTCCCATGGACCAGGCCTTTGGCTGACTAACATCCTATATCCTTTTAAATGTGTTTGTTGGGTTGTTCCATTGCTTTCTAGAGGGAACCCAAAGGAATGGGTGGAGGGGGGAGAATGTATCAAGAAACCAGGCAGCTCCCTATCCAGACAATGGGATTAATTAATCTACTCTGTAGCAGGTGCCACCAACCCATGAAGGCTTTCAATGGTTCCCCTGCGGAGGTGCCCTGGACTCTGAGCTTTCATTGAGGAGGGGGGAGTTTCCAGCCCACCTAGGAAGAAAGTTATGGGACAAAATGTGCAGGTACCTTCTAGATGTGAAGTGAGACCGAGTGTGGTGTGTCCACCTGGTATATCTTTTCCTAGTGCTGAAGAATGCTTCCTGTTGCTATTAGCTGATGCTGGAAAATGTTGACACAAAGGGTTGTTTCACTCTGTTGCAGGCTTAGGGCCTCCCAGGAAACCCAATGGGGTGGGGGATAAGAGCTCTTGGGAATGCTAGTGCAGTGAGCCTCTACATCCCATGCTCTGGTTGTAGCTATGGGTAAACAAAACCATACTTCCCACTGTATCACCACTGTATTCATAGACATTTGTTCCAAGGAAACCAAACTCTGGAACCTCATGAGTGTCTTGCTGATTGTGGTGCATGCAACAAGCACCTTTGAGAAGTTTTTAATGTTCAATGTTTTATTTTGCTTCTATATGTGTTGGAAGCCGCCCAGAGTGCCTGGGGCAATGCAGCCAGATGGGCAAGGTATAAATTATCATTCTTATAAATGACTGATGGTGGATTGAGTAAGATCTGCCACAAACACTGTGTGTGAGAGAGAGGGGGGGGAGGGAGGGAAAGCACTGCTGTGGGACAGTATATTCACCAGCCTCTTTATCATTGAGCAAAGGTTTATTGAAGCAACTCCTGTTCTCAACATGGCTTGAGAAAAGTCTTCCAATTCAAGGGCAATAGCCTATTTTATTTTATTTTATTTTATAAAACCTTTATGGATGTGGTACAGTGGTACCTTGGTTTTTGAACATAATGCATTTGCAAGACTGTTCGACTGCCAAAACGTTTGAAAACCGAAGCATTTACTTACGGAAGCATTTACTTACGGAAAACTCAATATGGAAGCCATGTAGCACATTCGACTTCTGAAAAGCATTCAAAAACTGAAGCAGTTACTTCTGGATATTCGCCGTTCTGAAACCGAAATGTTCGACTTCCGAGACGTTCAAAAACCGAGGTACCACTGTATTTAAATTTGACAAACTTGGCTGCCCAAATATAAACACACACCCCCACATGAAAACACCTCACATACCAATTTACTCAAAAGGTATTGACAACTATGATGGCCTTCATACACTTTTGCGCATCCATGGCAGTATGTTGCTGCTTGACACTTTTAGGCCACTGGCGACTTTTTCCTGGGTATCTCCACAAGTGCCTCTGGGACAAAACACTGTGGTACCTTCCCCTCCCCTCAAGGCAAGCAATATGGAGATTTGCACTTACCCGCAAGCCGAAGTAGAGCAGGAAGAACACGTTGAAAGCCATGTCTATCTGTAACGTGAAATCTTTGTAGAAATTCTGGCAAGATTCTATTGGGCTATTTGAGAAAAGAAAAAAAGACCAGAGTAAACTAGAGGGAATGAAGTATGCATATCGGCAAAAGTAGCGTCAGCTGGCCACTGTTATAATTTTGATTAGCGAATGGACAGGATTCAGTCATTATACGCTGCTTCTGGTTCTTCCATTATTTCTAAAGCAAGCAGGCATTGAAAGAAATAATATTTGGAACATTGTTTTTGTATTGTCAGCCATACTTACTGTTCACCTGTTAGTTGCAACAGGTGAGCAGAAACATGCAGGCACTTTTAAGGAATGACAAGCAGGAAAATCTCTTAGGATTCCTCAATCCCACATTAACCCTTAAAGAACTGGCTTCTTTCTACTGGGTACGTAAAGCTATAACAGTTCAACCATCGGATTTGGGTTGCCAACTTTTTAGCAGGCCTCGTTCCTCTGCCTGTTACAGCAGGTGGCTCTACAGGCAACAGCAGGTGCCCTTGCTAATCTCTACGTTGCGAAAAGCTTCATCTGCTAATTCCTGCAAATTCAGCTGCTGTTAAAGGTACAAGAGCATGCCATACGATTTTCTCCCTGATTAGCTGGCAACCCAAAATCTAGCAAAATTGATTTCATTATACAAAGTTTTGTGTATTTTGGATGAAACAGCATCTTGTAAAATCAGTAACACCAACAATTTCAGGAAGTCCTTCTAAAAAGAACCCCCACCAAATTAATGCCATCTTATATTTCACACTCCCCTTTCTGGTTAGTGTGATATAAAAAGAGTTGCTTATAGATATTAGCAACTTGGGTGAGAGACTTGTTTGCTTCTTTACAAACACAGTACCATTAATCTAGTAGAAAGAAGAGCATAGCCCGCTGTTAGAATTAATGCGGAACAACATAATTTAAAGGAGTAGAAGCAGGACTCTAAGGGTTAATTTTCACATGCAGATTTCAGATTCCCCTCTCTTTCTCAGGCAGCCTTGCAAAATCTAGTTTTGCTTTTTTTAAAAAAAGGGCTACATCCAACACTCTAGCATACTCTATACAAACTGGTACTGTGGTATGCTTCAATAAACCAGGTTGCAGCAAATCGAACAGTGTGTGTGTGTGTGTGTGTGTGTGTGTGTGTGTGTGTGTTGTGATTTATTTGTGATGGTCCTCTGAGGTGGTTGGAAAGACTGCAGATCACAGCCCCCAGGTTAAGCAGCATGTCCCAAGCATAGCTGCCAAGTTATCCCTTTTTTTAAGGGATTTTCCCTTATGCTGAATAGGCTTCCTCGCGAGAAAAGGGAAAACTTGGCAGCTATGGTCCCAAGATTTGCAACAAGCTACCATTCAGTCAGCATAACCAATACAGAGGTCAGGAATTATGCTTAGAAGTTACTTAATTCTGGGAAGAAGAAGTAAAAAATACACACTTAAGGTAACGGGAAGGAAAATGACCGTAACGGGAAATTCCATGACTCTTCTTTGTACAAATAAATCACTATGTATATCATACCAGTTAGTATAGCGCTACATCTGCAGGTGCAAGGCTAAATTGCTAAACAAGCAAGGTTCTGTGCATTCTGAATGTTGCTGACCTAATTGAAGGCAGGGAAGAAAATTAGCTGGATTTTGAGGGTATTACACATGCAGCCAGGTTCCCATTTACTTGCAAACATCACAGCTCAAAAAAGTCCGATAACAGCATGCCCCCGTTTTATCCTCAGGCACGTTTATAGCTGCCAACATTTCCCTGAAGGGCAGTGACGCAGAGTTCTAAGAAGACTCAGTAGAAACCAACGCCATATTCACAGTGTATTTGCAAATACTATTTGCAAATGTTGCATCAAAGTTATTAAACACGCAAGTCTCATAGAAAGAGTGTTAATTGCAATAAATAAAGGACAAAATGGTGGTATTGTTGTTAGTATCTCACATTGTCTTGGTAGCAAAGCAACTGAAAATAAATCTTGCTTTAATACGTTAGAGAAAAGTGAGGAAACCAGAAAAGGGAAAAACTTCTGCTTTCAGTCCCCCCCCCCTGCCCCCACTTTTCCCGGAGTATGCAGAATGAGAGTCAGGCATTTCACCCACTGCCAGATCCCCCAAGTATCTGAAAATCATGGATTTGGCAAGGGATGAAATGTGCAAGCTCCCACATCGTCATTGTATCAGAAGCAGGAAAAGCAGAAGCGTGAGACATTAATGCATCTGCTTTGTAAGCTTCTTCTGAAGTCCACAAAGCAACCCTTCAAACAGAAGCTTCTCCAATTAAAAAAACTAGTAAGGAGATGAGTTCTAGCTAGCCTCCTTTCAGATATATGGGGGGAATTGCCAATGAAGATGATTCAGACATGTTTCTCCCTGCCGTCTAAAGTGTCCCAGTAGTCCAATATTGTGCAGTCTAAAATGGTGTACTAGTAGAAGTCCAAGATTGTCAGAGAGATTGGGTAGGGACTTATTTCACATACTGATTTCATTCCAGACAATCATCAACATAGAAATCTGCACTCAACCGAAGGTAAACAAACAAACAAACAAACATGAAAAAGCACAGTTGTATGGAACCGTTCTGCAAATGACTAGTTGCAGTGGAAGTAACTATTGTCAGGTTCTCAGACTATGGCTGAATCCAGACTGAGAGTTAGGGTCCGCTGCATTCAATGGGGTTTAGCATAACTACCAGTCTGGATCCAGCCCTGTTCTTTACAAAGCGATAGTCAAAATTATCACACGGCAAGTGCAGATAGTGTAACGGCTGCCATGGGCCATCACTCTCTCTTTTCCCTTCAGGGAATTACTTGGCAATGAGGGTGGAGTAATGAGCCTTCCATAGGTCTCCTCTAAAAAAACAACCAAAAAACTAATTGTACATATTCACCATGACAAGCGCTGAGTTGCTGCAAACCCCTGATGTGGCATTGCTGTTACACAAAGATAATGTAGAGTTGGAAAAGGTCGAGGGGATGTAGTGGTTCCCCCCATGAGGAAAGTTTAGAGCACCTGTAACTTCTTAAGTTTGCAGAAAAGGCGGGTATGACGTGACATGCTAGAAGTTTATAAAACTATGCATCCCTCTTTCATAGCACTAGAACTTGTGCACATCCAATCAAGATGAATGCTGGGAGATTAAGGGCAGTTAAAAGAAAATACTTATTTACACAGTGCATAGTCGAAAACTATGGAGCTCGCTCCCCCAGGAGGCAGTGATGGCAACCCACTTGGATGGCTTCAAAATAAGATTGGGCAAATTCATGGAGCAGAGGGCTCTATCAATGGCTACTAGCCATAATGGCTGTGCTCTACTCTACAGTTGGGGGCAGCAATGCGTCTGAATAGCAGTTGCTCAAAAACAAAGGAGGGCAGAGGGCTCTTGTGCTCATGTTCTGCTCCCTGGTTTCTCACAGGCAGCTGAGAACAGAATGCTGAATGAATAGCATAATTTAAAAAATATGTATTTTTTTTTGTTCCACTTTAGGCCAATTCAGCTACATCAATCAATCACTCTTTTCCTTCTATCCCACCCTGCCCAACTCATAACATGAATGACCCAGAATAAATTGTTTATTTATGCATCAACAGGGCTACTAAATGAACCACAGTATCCCAGACAAGATGCACAAAACAGAAGACTGTACAGTGGTTTTCTGTAGTTTCTTCCTGCCGTCCTACAAACGCTGGGAAGTAATTAGCAGTGTGCTGGGGAAGTCTTGAAAATCTCTACAGCATTCCAATTAACAATTGGAAAGAGTGCTGACTGGGCAGGTTGTCATTAAAACTTAAATGAAACATGAAAATTGGGGCGACTGCAGAAGGTGGCATTGATAAACAGCAAATGCAAAAGAAGGAGAAGCTTCTATCACTGATATATCACCAGCAGATTAATATATAATCAAGGGAAAGATTAACTGCAAATGGAAGCCCAAATGGTTTTGTTGCAAAGTTGCCTGAAATTCATACCTATACATATGCATATATGCCCAGTTAACACCGTAGTATGAAATGCCACACAGACATAGCCAGATCCGAGCCAAGTCACTGGGTTGTAGACAACTTTTTTTTTTACTTAGAGTAAACCTATTGGGACCCAGGTGGCGCAGTGGGTTAAACCACTGAGCCTAGGGCTTGCCGATCAGAAGGTCGGTGGTTCGAATCCCTGTGACGGGGTGAGCTCCCGTTGCTTGGTCCCAGCTCCTGCCAACCTAGCAGTTTGAAAGCACGTCAAAGTGCAAGTAGATAAATAGGAACCACTACAGCGGGAAGGTAAACGGCGTTTCCATGCGCTGCTCTGGTTTGCCAGAAGCGGCTTTGTCATGCTGGCCACATGACCTGGAAGCTATACGCCGGCTCCCTCGGCCAATAATGCGAGATGAGCGCGCAACTCCAGAGTCGGTCACAACTGGATCTAATGTTCAGGGGTCCCTTTACCTTTTTAAACCTATTGAAATGTATGAACATGACTAAATTACCGTGTTTCTCATATTATAAGACATGTCTTATATTTATTTTTTCCTCTAAAAAACACACTATGGCTTATTTTCAAGGGATGTCTTATTTTTTTCCTCCTCCTCCTGCCATGGCCGGCATTCCTGCTGCGCCTATCACTATGTCTTATTTTCGGGGTATGGCTTATATTCCTTGAATGCTTAAAAATCCTGCTATGGCTTATTTTATGGGTATGTCTTAAAATATGAGAAACAGGGTAGCTCTACTAATTTCAATGCATCTACTCTGAGTAAAAGTTCCTCAAGGTCTATGGTCCACTAGGAAGCTTTGCTATGCAAGCACCATGGGAAATAATAATGTTGTTGCACAATTTCTGTTCATTTCACTGCTGTGTAGTGGGAGCTTGCCAGTGGGTTGTTTTTATCTGAACAGTCTTAAAGCCAGTTGGCTCAGCAGTTAATGTTAATTGCTACAAACAGGCAAAGAACATACATGTTTTATCTATTTTACTTCTACATGGGCTTCAAAGCCATATATTTTAACTGGAGGGCAGGTGTGGAAGAGGTGCTGGGAGAGCAGCTGTTTAGGCTAGGTGTTTTTTAACTGATAAGAAATGCTTAGAAGACCATATTGGCTGAATATGGATAGAGTGGTACCTCGGTTTAAGAACAGCCCTGTTTACGAACTATTTGGTATATGAACTCCGCAAAACCGGAAGTAGTGTTCCAGTTAGCGAACTTTACCTCAGTCTACAAACGGAAGCTGAACGGTGGAAGGGCACCGGTGGCGGGAGGCCCCTCATTAGGGAAAGCACACCTCGGTTTAAGAACAGCTTTGGTTTAAGAATGGACTTCCAGAATGGATCAAGTTCGTAAACCGAGGTACCACTGTAATCTGAAGTTTTAACATGGCTTTTACACAAGCACGAACCTGCAGTGCCTTAGATAAAGAGTCCAGAACTCCTTTGCCATATTTAGTCCAGAAATCTATGCTGGGGCACAGCGCTAGACTACAGGGCTTTTTTGGTGGTGGTGGGGAACAGTGCCATGAAATCACACAAGATCATGGTAATAAAAATGACTGCCACTCTCTCTCTCTCTCTAACCCCCCCCCAAAAAAAACTTTGGACGTCCCAGTTCCTAGGACACTTGTGGGGTATGTGCTTTGACCTTGAAGAACAGTTAGCTAAGGTATTGGCTCTTCTGAATAGAATCCAGAAGGGACCTGCAACTAATTAGAAACAGCAAATTTCCCCCTTGGTAGCCACTCTTGAGAACAAAGCATAACAGAAGCAGTCTGGCTGCCTGCAGCTGCGCCCATGCCCTTGTAAGCAGCAATATCTGTGAAGAGCAATAAATCGAAGCGCAATAAAACAAGGTATGCCTGTATTATGGAGGTATGCTTTGTATTGTTTTATTAACATATGTTTGTCGTGGTCTTCGGCTACAATACATTTATGATAAACAAATTCCTTCAGTAGCACCTTAAAGACCAACTAAGTTTTTATTTTGGTATGAGCTTTCGTGTGCATGCACACTTCTTCAGATACGTATCTGAAGAAGTGTGCATGCACACGAAAGCTCATACCAAAATAAAAACTTAGTTGGTCTTTAAGGTGCTACTGAAGGAATTTTTTTATTTTACTTCGACCCAGACCAACACGGCTACCTACCTGTAACCAATACATTTATGAGTAGCAGCAGCAGCAGCAGCAACAGTTTTACAGTAGTAGATAGCAATAATGATAGCATAAATATATAATTAACCTCCAACATGCCTTTCCTTTTCATCACCATTATATTCATGAACACTTTCCTCCTCTCAACTCCACAATGGAACCATTAAAGAATCCAAAATCCAGTGGTTTCCCAAATGTGCTACTTCTCCTTGCCTCACAACTGAGCCACCTCTTTGTTCCAACAAGTCTTGGTTCCAAATTACCCTCGATTCCTTGCTTCTGTTCTAATTCTATATTGCAAGAGAGGGACACATTGGAGAACTAGATTTGTTACTTAGCAAGTCAGTGATGAATTTATAGATGTCTCCAAATCTGAGACACCCAAACTAGCTGCCCAGTGAAAAGCAATGGCCAGTATAAACCTTGGCTACAGCTTGACCACAAACCTGGATTTAGACATGTTAAAGCATTTGTCAGTGTGGCTGTGGGAGTAACAAACAAAACCCATGGAAGAGCAAAGTGACTGACTGCAAGTTTATCTCCCGGAGCCCATTCATTTGCATAGTATGAGTAATGCAGTGTTCTGCTATTATTATTATGGTTTCTGCTACTTGCTTACCCAAAGCCATACACTTATGCCAACTGATTTTTTTAGCTTTTACACTGTTTTAGTTGTATCCTGGTTTCAATGTACATTTGTAAGTTGTTTTCAGGCTTTTTTGTACAAAAATAGTTACTAATAAGTTCAAATAACAGCAAAAGCACTAATAATAGTAGCAATAATAATAACAGAGCACAGATTGCAGTCAACTGCCCCAACCCAATATTTCAGGACACATGTCTGCAATGCAGGGAGTGAAAAGTGATTGATATTTATTCCTTTTACCTCTATTAAGTACATGGATATATCTGTCTACAGAATTAAGAGGTAGGTGTGTGTGTGTGTGTGTGTGTGTGTGTGTGTGTAAGAGAGAGAGAGGTGTAAGGCTGCGACTATTTTGAACAAATGTGGCTATAGCAGGATGAGTCCCGTAGTTGTCTCTTGATCTCAATGATCCTGCTTAATTATAAATGCTGCCATTTTCTTTCCTCTTCCATCACTGAAGGGCCATGACAAAAACCTATCACAATACTGTTTAGTTCAAAGAGGAACAATCCACAAGCCCTACCCAACAGACAGAACACAATGAAACGTCTGGCTTTGAGTAGCAACTAATCTCCCTTTGCCCTAGAAAGTCATTTCAGTTTCCATGTGGCACGGGAAGCTCACTTGGGCACACAGAACTAGCTGCATGGTCCTTTGGACCTCAGCCTGAGTCAACAGTTGGCAATACTGCAGGATATGCAACTTCTCTAAAAATTGTAGAATGAACAGGTGTAATCCACGTGGTGCCTTTGCATGCACAAAAAGGCTTTTGATCCAGCAGACGTCTTCACAAATGGACGAGGAGAGGAGAACATTTACGCAGATTCCCTCCTTCCCACACCACCTTCCACTTTGTCCCCGCCCCCCTCAGGGGCAGATTTTTTTTGGGGGAGGGGAATGTCTACTCTTCTGTTCCAATCTGCTTGATCAAAAGTCCTCCCATGAGCATAACACCATCAATTGAAATCTACCCCAAGTCCCAGAAGCTAGGTGATTGTTTAGATATATAGAACACAAAGAGAGAGTGATCCATGTACATTGCACAGGATATATCTAATTCTGTAGAGAAAATAAGTGACTCATGAGTCTGAACAATAAGGCTTGGTGACCTCTTATAGATTGAGTGCCAAAGGATGTGCCTGCCAAACTTGATTAATAATATTTTATATTTTCTTTTCTTGGTAATCTGTTTATTATCAATACCAGACTAAATTTGGGGCTGACATGAAAAACTCAGCTATAAGAAAACAAATATTGATTATAGACTTCTGTCTCATCTGCTGATTCAGAACAGTATATTCTTGGGAGCAGAACAGTGATTTATTTACTGTTTTCACCATGCAAGTGAAAGTGGAAGTGTGCAGCCTTCCATGGAAATGTAATTTTGTCATCTGCTACTGCAACAGTAAGACCAAAAAGATGCTCTTGGCTGAGCCAATCACCCATTCCCACCACCCTTCTGAGTAATACCCCTCCCCACCCTCTCACTATTTAGAAGGGTCTGGTGACTTCTGATTCAGTGTATCTGAAGAAGTGTGCATGTACATGAAAGCTCATACCAATAACAAACTTAGCTGGCCTCTAAGATGCTACTGGAAGGATTTTATTTATTTATTTTTAGTTCCATCACTGTTGTCCTTCAACCATAAGGTCAGAATCAGACTTTCAGCTGGCTGGCTATTAGATGATGCTGTTCTATTTATATTATACTTGAATTTCTACTGACTGCATTTCTTGTTTATTTTTTGTATTTGCTCTATTGTAGTGTGTGTGTGTGTGTGTGTGTGTGTGTGTGTGTGTGTGTATGGCTTTTAGATGGTTTTAGGGCAGATTATAGACTGCCTTTGTGACAGAGAATGAGGTGTATAAATGTTTAAATAAACAAACAAATATTTCCACTAACCTCTGTAAAAGACAAATGACTAAGATGTTTTTCTTTGTATCTTTGCAATCTTTTTCATCTACATAATTTTCATTTTCATGCTCAAGATAGCAATAAAATACTGGCATCATTCAAAGCTCTTTTCACCAGTTTAAAACATGCACTTTTCTCCCTCCCATTTGTCATGGGTTTCTACAGAATAGCAATCAATCTTGAAATGAAAACAGGCAGATTATTACATTGCAAGATAGAATGCAGACAAAAGCTGTGTGACCAATCTCTAGTACCAAATGGAGGCTTACAATGAACTGAGAGTAGCCAGTGACAGTAGTCAATCAAGAATCATTTTGCTAAAGTGTTGCTAAATTTTTCATTTCCTCCTGATTTTTAGAATGCATTTTCACTAAGGCTTTTCAAAAAGAAAAATAATGTAGTGCTCTTTAGGATGGTTGAGAGATGAAGGCTGCAGTCTTAAACATAGTGACTAGACAGTAAGCCTCATTGAACACAATAGGACATACTTGTAAGTAAACATATACCAGATTGTGTAGTGAATTCTTCATTTCAAATATCATACACTGTTTTTCTGATTGAGGTTGCAGTCTTAAGTATACTTACCTGGAAATATTCCATTCAAAGGAGTAAGACTCCTCCCCCCTTTTTTATAGTAAGGACTGGACTCTGTGTTTCTGCTCAAGTACTTGTAACAAGAAAACTAAGACAACTTTTCAAGCATATTCAAACTCTCAGCAGCTCTAGCTGGCAAGGTCAGTGGTCAGAGATGGGCCCAGTTGCTAAAAAAATTTACAGGCTTTCCTCCAATGCCTTTAACAGCAGCCTGACAGGTAGAATTGTTGCAGGTGAAGCTTTCCTTGGCATCGAGATGTGAGTAATGGGAAATTCTTACTGCTGCGTTCTGTACGTCAGGCTTGTACAAGAGCAGCGCCAATAAACCAATGGCAATGCCATCTTTTTTCAGGGATGGAACCTGATCCTGCATACTTCTCAGCTTCCACTCTCTTGCTTCAGGACTTATATTGCTTCTCATTCCAAAGACCACAATACTGTCTCCAGTAGCTGAATGCATGGTGCCTATAACAGGTCTGGCAACTGGCAGAAATATTTGACCTTTATCATGTTACAGATGTTTACTTATTATAGTGCAGCAGTAAACACAGTGCTTTTTACAGAGGAACGAAAGAGAAAGACAGGACTCCATCCCAAAGATGTGTATTTATTCCCATCTCATTTTCAGTGCAACAGAGATGTTTAGGAAGGGGCTCTAACTAAGCAAATGAAATTTGGATTAATATAAAGACATAAAGTACAGAAGAGATAGGGCTAGGTGTGAGTCAAGATTTCTATGCTTCCTCTTCCACCTGCTCCCCCCCACGAAATCTCAAATAGTTGCTTATGTCATTCACTATCTAGCCAACAGTAATAGGAAGTCATCAAGCGAGAGCAGGGCCAACGAGGAGTCTAACTTGAAAGACAGACTGCCTCATTAGTCCCACCCATCAAAATATGAAACATCATAGCAATAATTTAAACTCAAGTTATCACAGATCCATGGTCTCAAATCGGGTTCATGCACTTAATGCTTAGATCACATTCAGTGTACTGGCTGTTAGAATAAGCATGTTGGCATGCACCAAGCACTATGCGGACAAAGTTTACATTGGTCTTAGAAGACCCCAACATATGAGGTTGCATCATGCAGTGAAACCAACAGCTTGGTTTTGACTGCCATGCAGGGGGAGGGGGAACCTACATCAATGAGTCTGCAGAGCGGCTCCTAGGTAAGAGTTGATATGAAAGAGGTGGGTTATTTCAGCAATGAAGACATAGCCTGTAAAGTTTATACTGATGTAAAAATACACTGTACATAGCACAAAAGCAGACCTTGGTTGTTGTTTTTTTACGGCATTTTGAAAATCCAGGAAAAAAACACAAGGCATCGATTAGGTACCAGCACACACCCATTCTTAAAACGTCCACCTCACTAAGCAATTGAGGAACAGCTCCAATTGTTAAAACAAATTCAAGGTGGCTTCCCAGCTCAGGGCCTCCCAAATCTGAAAGCATTTTACTTTCCGCAGGTATCAATGTGCAATGTATTGAACCAACTGGAAGGTAAGTTAGAGGGTGCTCAAGCTTTCCTTGCTTCTTAGCAGATGAATGACCTTTCTGTGGCTTGAAAAGAATGAGCACTAACTCCAACAAGCCACAGATAATATTATTTGCTTGACCACCTCATCTGTACATCCCCAGAATCCCACAACTTAGTGCAGAAGTGCATTATCCAATATCATACAGTGCAGTTTTTACAAGGTTGTGCCATTTCACACTGATGGTTGGAGGAGTGGCTACTACATGTTTGAATACCCAACCATATTTTTAAAAGTTTGCATCATGAGTGCTAAAACCTTTCCCTCCATCATATTAGTTTTGAATGAGTTTTATATGGGTGAAATATTCAAACATTCCCCCATCTGAAGTGGTATAGCCTAGCAGCAAAAATATTATGTGAGGCTGCGTCAATGGAGTTGCACTCAGTGATTGAAATACTGAATGGTGTTTGCTTATTACAAATAGTGCGAGTAATGTTGCGCTCTATGGCTGTACTCTATAAAAAGGTAGTCACTCTATGTAAATGTTAGGACCATTCACAGGAGGCAAGTACCGTATTTCAGGAGCCCTTTCTCAGAGGAGCTTTAAACGTCAATTGAAATTGTGCACACTGGAAAAGGCAGTCACAAGTCATTTATCCCTGAATGAATAACAGCAGTGTAATCTCAGTACTTCCCAAGTTACTTCAAAGCACACTCCTTGCACAAAAACAGAATCTATGGGCTCCCCTCCCCACCAGCACATGCACACACAGTGGAGTTCTCCTGTGTAAGCCCCACTGAAATAGCATTAAATATAGTGTCAGAAATATCCCAGTGTGATCTCTTCTAGAACCCAGTGCCCATACCAGAAACCACTTCATGTGGTGAACTGTTATGATACGAAAGCTCCCCTATGTGGAAAACATGACACATAGAAAACATCACATGGGAAAGTTTGGTAGATCATTATGCCCCCAGCAAGACGTTCAAGGGAAGAAACATTTTGCTTGTAAATCCTTGAAATGCCTATAGCTTCTACAAGGAAATCTGTGCCTAATTTCACTTCCCCAATGCTTAGCAAGCAGATTGCTGGCTCTGGGTTGGTATAAATGCTAGCAAGTCTTCATTGGTCAACAAGGGCAACATCACCTGCTTGCCGCATTCCAGGCACTGGTTCTCCAACTGCAGGGAACCCGGTTGCTAAACATGCACTTCACACTTGGCTCCTGGTATAGCAAGTCACGGCCCTGGTGCCATCCAGGCTAGGCCATGAAAACAACCCCTTTAGTGGAAGGTTCCCAATACTAAACAGGTTGCTGGAAGCCACATGCCTAAACATGTGTCTTCAATATTTCAAAGGCTTCATTTTCACAGTAGCACTTCTGAATTAGAATTTCCCTCTGTCCCACATAGACCTGAATTCTGAGCTTATTTTATTTAGTGCTTGTTTTTTTTTTCAGAACTGCTTTGAAAATGCAGAAATCCCTTGAGCAGATCCCCCCCCCTCTCTCTAGCAAGGGCAAGAGAACAACAGCAACCCATCCTTACAGGAATCCTTAAACTTATCTTGAGGCAGCGTGAATGGAATGTTTTTCCTTAACTGAAAGAAGAAATCCCACATGAACATCTGTACAATGCATGCCCTTCAGAAGACACTGTACATTTCTTTAAATCAGGCACCCCCAAACTTCGGCCCTCCAGATGTTTTTGGACCACAATTCCCACCATCCCTGACCACTGGTCCTGTTAGCTAGGTATCATGGGAGTTGTAGGCCAAAACATCTGGAGGGCCACAGTTTGGGGATGTCTGCTTTAAATCATGTGCCATTCCTGTGCTATCAGAGAGTCAGTCGACAGTGTATATTTGTGTGCATGCATACACATGCAAAAGACTGTCTCTGCATTTTCCCTCTTGGTCTTATTTACTCTCACTTCCTAGCAGAAACTCACCTTTCCTTCTTTGCTCATGACTTTCTGCCCATATTATATGATTCTTGACAGTGCAGGTCTTGGGACCTGAGCCAAATGCTGAGAAGTGGGCAAGGCTGCACTAGGGGCACAAGGGGCACAAGTTTTAGCTGCCTGCCTAGGACTTTGAGGGGGGGGGGTACACAACAGGTTGTGTACCTGACAAACCGCAGCACATGGTGTTTGACCTGAGCATGTGTGTGTATCTGTTACAAAGTGTATAGACCTGGGCTAGAGTCCTAGGCTGTGATATGGAAAACCAGGTATAAATCTCTTCCTTGGACAAACCACTATTTCTCAACCTTATACCTCATGGGTTCTTTGTGAGACTGAAAAATCCTTGGAGAAAGGCTAAGACAGAATTTTAACAAATTAATTCTGAGGGCTGCAAGCGAAGCATGCTGAATGTAATACTACATACAGTTAAGTGGTTCCTAAACTCTATACTTCATACAAGATGTGGGGAATACTGGGCCCTCTCATCTTGTCGCTGAACTAAAGCTCCTATCAGCCCTAGCAAGAATGGTCAATGGCCAGGGACAGTGTGATTTGTAGTGTAGCAACATCTGGAGGGCCAAATGTTCCCCAAACTTGCCCCCATACAGTTCAGCGGTGTCTTTGGACTGCATTTGCCCAGCAGGAAAAGGTTACAAAAACCTATTAGAATTTTACACAGCCAGTTCAATGGGACCTTGCAGCACAGTTAAATCACAGATGGCCTTCAACAAGAACTAGGGTATCCATTCAGTTTTTAAAAGGATTTCCATGTAACTAAGAAACAACTTTTGAATTTGATAAAGTCCACACACACACACACACACTTTCAAACATGAACAGGTATGTCTACAAGCCCTATGCATGCATACTGTTAGCTTAGTGCTCACTAGTTGTTTCAATAAAATTATAAGCTCTGCTGACAAAGCCAGCAGTTCTGGTTGAAGCTGTGCAAGGCAAGGAGCTATGGGGCAAAGTAACTTAGAAGTCATGCTTGTGAACTTCTAAGGTGTGCAAGCCAAATAGTTGAGTGCATTCAGTATATACATAATACGAGCTACACACATAATATAAACTATTCGTAGGCATTATATATGTAACTACACATTACTTAGAATATTATTTCACACATCTGGGGTTGGGGGGAAACAAAGAGTCCTAAGATTGTGTGCTTTTCAATTCTGTAAACATGAATACAGTGGAGAAAGCATATGGGTTGTATCTGCCAATTTTCAGTTGCAGGGGGAAGAGGAGAAGGATAATGCCCATTAAAAATAGTAACATTTCCTGATTCAGCTTGCTATTTAAACAGGTTTTTTTAAATATATATATAGCAACATCTATCTATCTATCTATCTATCTATCTATCTATCTATCTATCTATCTATCTATCATCTATCTATCTATGCAGGTTTAAGTACATATTCCCCACACCCTGGAAACACATTACAGAAACTGAAAATGCTTTCAGGAATGTATGTCCTAACCAGTTCCATTATGCATCAAGCATTATTTATCTCTTCTTCCTTGTAATGCACCCTGTTGTCCAAAGCAGACTTCCCCCAACCCATTGCCCTCGAAATGTTTGGGACTACAGTTCCCATAATCCCAGACCATTGGCCAAACTGGCTCAGGCTGATAGCAGTTGTAGTCCAAAACATCTGGAGAGGAGCAAGTCGGGGAAGCCTGCTGTAAAACCAAAGCATTCAAACACAAACATAGGTCACAGTCCAACTTCCTTATGCATTATAGTGTGAACTGTGTATGAGAGAGAACAAAGCAAGGTCCATTGTTTTTTAAAATGCTTGAGAAAGTCACCACACAAAACAGAGTTCTCACATATGTGCTTAAGCAAATGATTTGGGTGTTACAAACTCCATCATTAAGTCAATCTAAAGGAGGAGCTGGAACTGCAGTTAATGTGTGTTTATTGATAGTTTTGGGGTGACAAATATTCTCTGCTGTTGGAAAAATGTATGCCATACAGCTAATAATCATCTCTTTTATTAACAAAGTCATTAACAGAGATCCAAGTCTGATAAGCCATTAACAGAGATTTAAATGCATGGGGTAAAGAAAAATGGATTTCCTTTCCCTTGCATATTCTGATAAATGATACAAGCACAAACATCTAGCTTATTAATAACTTATTTCATTGGTTAAAATGCACAAGGCTGACAGCAAAAATGAAGCTTTGCCATGATGGTAAATGAGAAATCTCCACTCTAAAGTACAAAACATCCATTTGTCATAATAATTGTTGAATGCACACTGTATTTCTCTTATACTAATGGTAACCCACTGGGCACAATCCATCAAGCTGTATCATATCCAAGCTCCATGGATTGCACAGAAACACAGTGTGATAAAATGCATGGCCAGAATCTGGATTGCCAACTTTCGAACTGTTCCCTGTAGCTGTCCTTTTAACTGCAGCTTGATCCACAGCAATGAGCAGGTAATTATACTTACCTGCAGTCCATAAAAAAAGCTCCATCTGCTGATTTCTATCAAACCTCTAGCAAAGGTACGGGAGCAAGCCACCCCAGGTTTTGTTTCAAGGCCAGCTGAAATCCAGCTTTCATATTCACTACTGTATACTAAAATTCAACTAGAGTATTATAATTATTATAATTTTAATGAATATGCTCACAGGTGTCTTTAATCTGGGTATTACTGCAGCACACAGCTATAGGAAAAAACAACCAATGTCTCTGGCTTTCACATTTGTATTCCCCACCCATCTTCCAAGGATCTCAGAAAGGCATGTTCTTATGAGTCCTGTACACTGAGCAACAGATGGAACTGTCCAGGGTGATATTTGGATCCTGAACTCTTGCTCTGATTTGTTGGAATCAGAACCTTTGTCTTGAAGTCCTGTTTGGTAGCCCTCCTACTGCTGAGACCATAATTTAGAACAGAACAATGACACATTCTAGTAAGTTATATGCTACACCAGAGGTGGGTTGACTTCAAATTTGCATAGCCTACTTCTTCCTCATAGAATCCCCCCAGTCTGCCAATGCATATTCATTTAAAATGCAACACTGCATACTTTGGATCTCTTAACAAGTAAGCTCTAAATAATCTATGTTAGCTGATCCTCCTGAGTAAAAATGCTTACATAAGAACTGTCTTTCTGTACCAAAGGTCTACTTAGTCCAATATTATTTGCAAAAACCCCAACAATAACTAACAGCAAGCAATATCTGCACTACCGAAACAAAAAACAAAAAAACGGCCAATCGTCCAGCAGTGGATGGTGAGTTACATTCTAGCTATCCCTGTAGCGCCCGTTTTCTAATATATTTTTTTAACATAATCTTTATTCAATTTTTAAAAACACATACATAACAAAGGAAGCAAAAAACAAAAGGTAATAAGAATATTCAAATTATATATATACAAAATGAATCTATAAAGGAAAACAGGGGGAAAAAACATATACAGAAATACCACAAATAAAGTAGAAGCTAATTGAATATTTAAGAATGGCAAAATTAACGGCAATAATTAGACACGTTCCGAGGCAAAGAATAACAGATGAATGGAAGTACGTTCAAGATTATTTGGAGAGAGAGAACATAGAGATTAATTTAGCGAAATGCTTAGATTAGAACTTAAAAGGAGAAAATAAAATAAATCTAAAGTGAAAATGTGATTTGGAATAGATCAGGAGGAACAGCAAGAAGAAGAGAAGAAACAAAGGAACGCGTGCTGTAAATAACAGGAAGTGATTTTTATTGGTATTTCTTTTTTCTTTTTCTATATTTGTGGTATTTCCGTTTTCTAATATTTATAGTATTTTAATTAGCAATCTTATTATTAAAAAGTTGTAAGTGAATTGCAAACAAACTCAGAGTGATCTAAGTGCATTTCAGCTGATATTGGAAGGGCCACCTATGCATTTGTGGATGCTATGTTAGGTGACAAATATGATTTAAATATGCCAGGCAATACATGACCTTCAGTCAAATTTACCTATTTCAGAAAATGTATATTCTGCCTTTCCACTGCGTCCAAAGTACTTAGGGTAGCTTAGAACATTTTAAAACAAGAGAGAGAGAGAGAGAGAGAGAGAGAGAGAGAGAGAGAGAGAGAGAGAGAGAACAATACCAGAATAACAACAAAACAATAAAAAAACAGCAAGCATAGACAGACACAGTGGATGATACCATCTAAAAACCAGCTTTAACTTAAAACATTCTTGCTTTGGAGGATGTGTTCCTTGCTATGTTATCTGGACTTTACCAGGCAGTTCTGGCTCAGGTTGAACACTGACTGCATAACAACATACTGTTATTATGCTAACAAGGAAAGCAGAATGCTAAATAAGCTTCAGAAAGAAAGAATGAAATGGAATGTTCATCTCTATCTGTGATGTGTCAAGTGTGTTATCTAGAGAATGAGAACTGGCATAGTTATTCCCCAAGTTTTTGTTGTTGTTTATTTGTTTATCACTTGCCCATCACCCTAAGGTCCCAGAGCAGGTTACAACAATTTAAAACAAAACTTTAGGCCATGACAGAAGGTAAAGAGATGCATCTCCAGCATATGGTGAAAGCTGTATGCCATTTCTTTGGGGAGGGAATTCCACAACTTACGGGCTGCCACAGAGAATGCCTTCTACCAGGTCACCACAGCCCAAAGCTTCTGATAGTGGTGGGACTACCAATAAGGTCTACTCCAATGGTTGTAACGCCTATAAGGCGGCCTTTTCAGATATTTGGGGCCTACGTCATTTAGGGCTAATAATAATAAAGGTAAAGGTAAAGGGGCCCCTGACCATCAGGTCCAGTCGTGTCCGACTCTGGGGTTGCGGCGCTCATCTCGCTCTATAGGCCGAGGGAGCCGGCGTTTGTCCGCAGACAGCTTCCGGGTCATGTGGCCAGCATGACAAAGCTGCTTCTGGCGAACCAGAGCAGCACACGGAAATGCCGTTTACCTTCCCGCCGGAGCGGTCCCTATTTATCTACTTGCACTTTGATGTGCTTTCGAACTGCTAGGTTGGCAGGAGCTGAGACCGAGCAATGGGCGCTCACCCCGTTGCAGGGATTCGAACCGCCGACCTTCTGATCAGCAAGCCCTAGACTCTGTGCTTTAACCCACAGCGCCACCTGGGTCCCTCCAATAATAATAATAAATAATAAATTTTATTTATATCCCGCCCTCCCCAGCCATAATCAGACTTATCAAACATCAAAATATAAACACATTAAAACATAAAATCCAGCAATCGACTGAAATACAGCTTAAAATCAGATTAAAATCAAATAAGATCAGACGGCAACCGGCAAATTATGACTATAGGGGTTGGGAACCTTAGGTACTCACCAGGCTCAGCTATTTATATGAGCTGGTGAGAGGAGTTAGAGGGGCCTCTTATATATAGGGTCTTGTAGGAGGAGAGGGGTCAGACTGGGCCCGGACCAAAGGCCTGGCGGAACAGCTCCGTCTTGCAGGCCGTGCGGAAAGATGTCAAGTCCTGCAGGGCCCTGGTCTCTTGCGACAGAGTGTTCCACCAGACTGGGACCAAGGCCAAAAAGGCGCTGACTCTGGTCGAGGCCAGTCTAACCTACTTGAGGCCCGGGGCATCCAATATGTTATTGTCTTTGAACTGTAGGGTCCTCCACAGGGCATACCAGGAAAGGCAGTCTCGTAGGTACAAGAGTCCCAGGTCGTATAGGGCTTCAAAATTTAGAACCAGAACCTTAAACCTGACCCTGTACTCCACCGGGAGCCAGTGCAGCTGATGTAGCACTGATGTAGCACTAGTGAATTGGGCCCATAAACATACAGGAAATGAGCTGTTCAGATACAACTGTACCTGGCAAATGGTGCTTTTTTTCTCCTTTCACTGCTCTTGGGTGTGTTGTCCTTTGTTGATAAGGAAGAATTCTAGGCCTCTGGAATTCAAGGTCTGGAACTAGTGTAACCAGGGGACTTACAACAATTAGGGGTTACTGCTGTCATTGAAGAGAATAACCCCCAAAGAATTCCAGCCGGCATAAAATCCACAAGAGCTTTTACCTGTGCTATATCGACAGCTGAACGCTTTAATTTGAAACAGACTTGGCACCTATCTTCTGTATCCAACTGTGGTCAGCCAGATGCATCCAGGAAGCCCACAAGCAAGACATTGCTTGCCCCTGGCATTCAGAGGTATATTGCAGTCAAACTTAGCAGTTCAATTTGGCTCTCATGGCTAGTAACTGTTCAGTGTTGATAGATCAACCTTCCATGTCAAACTTATTTTTAAAGCCATCTAAGCTAACAACTATCACCAAATCATATGCCAGGGATCCCATGTTAATTATGCTTTGTGTGAAGACAAACTTCCTCCTGTCAGTGCTTCAACCTACTGCCAAATCAGTTTTATTTGATTAAGTTGAGTTGCTAATGTTGTTGCCTGTGTCTTCTTATGTCTCTAAACTAAAATGTCAGTCTCTTTAGTGTTTCATCATATGAATGGTAACCCCACTTGACCCACTTTAGCTGTTCTTTTCTGTACCTTCTCCATTTTTAGGATGTAGAATCATAGAATTGTAGAGCTGGAGGGGACCCTGAGGATCATTTAGTCCAACTTCCTGCAATGCAGGAATATACTTTTTGAGGTGGTGGGGAAACCAGATGGATTGAAAATTAGGCTTTAAAACATGAGACCTAGTGTTTATTTCTCTTTTTTAAACATGTGTATAAAATTACGAATCTGATATTTCTCCATTAGTCCAAATGACTTCAGAGGGGCCAATTGAAAGGAGTAAGTTTTGGGACAGCACCTTAACTACTTGTAAGAGTCTGCACTTGCAGTCCAACTCACCATTCAATTAATCTAAGGCATGTGGGTTTAAATGAATTAACTCTTGCTTCTCAGGATATGGAAGTCCCGGGGGAGCTATTTAAACCACCCATGTCTAGCAGCCGCTTTATTCAGTCAACTCCCCACCTTGTGGTTTGTAATCAAATGCTTCTGGTGGCAACTTGTAGCAGAACAAAGACAACCAGGTGACCAACAAGCCAAGGCAATATGGCCATCTTACCATATGGAGGAACAACCATGAAAGTAGTTTCAGTCAGGCTTCATGCAACAACCATATCATGAAAAATGGCCATCAGCCGCACAGAGAGGGATGGAGAAGGAATATAAATATATTTCCATATTGCTTCTTGTTTAGATGAAATACATACACAATGGGCAATTTTCTGTTATTCATTCAGTGTCTCCTGGCAGACCTGCAGATTTCCCCGAGGCTTTAAGATTGGATGCATTTATCTCTCACAGCAGCAGTAACAAACTGAAGGCTATAAATTATTGCAGATTCACCCACAGACAAGACATGGTTTTCCACCATACACACACACACACACACAGAGAGAGAGAGAGAGAGAGAGAGATTCTGATAGAAATTGATGCTCCCAATAAACACAAGTAAATTAAGAGGTGCCCTCTTTGTTGATGATGTTAAATAATTTCTACTCATCCATTTAAAAATGGTGGGTGCTCTTTGTATGTTGTTAGCGCATCAAGAGGTCTGCAGCAAGATGCAATAAATCCAAATAACTTGCAAAGGTCCTGGAGAAGAACCATTGATTCCAATGTTCTAATTCCAAGCAAGCAAAGGTGTGGTATCTAAGGTATTAACAAGATGCTAACATCAGTAAAACTGTTGGTCCGCTGCAGCTTTGTAATATCTTGGATTAAGAGCTCCTGCATCCTCAGGTTATGCTTCTCTTCAAAATGAAATGCTGATTAATTAAAATCAGGAGACAGTGGGGTTGTTTTTTAAAAGAAAAAGTTGCGTAAGGGTAAGCTATAAATATTAAGTGTAACACTGTAAAAGGGCAGCAAAGTCACTGATAAACATGGAAGTCACCATACAGAGATCAGAGGAAGAAGGACAGCAAGATATTAAGGAATTACAGAGGCATCACCATTACCCAGTAAGTATGGTACCATCTTTAGTGATTGGGCAAAGAGGAGGACAAACCATCAGGAGGTCATATCAACTGAGCTGTCTGGCTGCTAGGGTGTCCACCCACTATTTCAGGAGTTGAACAAGAATAATTAAACATATGCTTTCATGTATGAGAATGAAGCATGTCTCTAATTTGAAGTCCAGGGGGAGGAAAAGAAGTTGGGATGAAAAGTCTGCAACCCAAGTATCAAAAGTTCAGAAAAGAATAATTTGATCTCTTCCATAGTGCTATAGACATGTTCTCCTGCAAAGCTTTTCCGGCACTAGGTTTTTGTAAGTTCAGTATCCTATATGGCTAACTACAAAGTCTGGTGGCTGGCCCTGAGAAGTTCCTATCCTATCAATCTGTTTCCCCATTCAGCTTCTCAACCCAGTTGTTCTCCTGCCAATTATTCCTCTTTTATCTTGCCTTCTAGTTCATTCAGCAAACCCGATTCTGCTTTCCCCACAACCCCAGTCCTGCAAAAGCCATCTACACTCCAGCCTACTAGAACCTGGCAGACTTGCACGAAGCCCCAGAACACCAATTAAATTCGAAGTGTGTCCTCTTTCATGCCAGATATGATATCATTAAAATGCTATAATATGATCCAAACAATGCCCCTTTTTCTCCATTCTTGATAAGCTACCCCCCCAAAAAAAAATACAGATGAAAACAGGAACATAATATACTTCTGCTATTCTATGAAACAGGTATTTTATTCCACCCACTCCTTTGGAAAATATACAAAAGTTCTCTGTGGGAGTTTGACTAGCACTCCAACAGCAGAAGCAGTTGACTCACTTTGGTACTCAGCCCCATGGCTTTAAAATTACGCTGAATGCTTACATGCACATAATACCCATAATGTACTAAACAGAATAAAATCATAGGCAAAATGTTAATAACCTCTTGTACTTGAGGAAACATTTTGTCAATTGTGTTTGTTTAAACCAGTCTTTTTTTTCAATATTGGGTCCCCCAGATGGTGTTGGACTAGCTAGCAGGAACAGTGGTCAGGGCTGATGGGACCTGTAGTTGACAAACAGCTGGGAACCCAAGGTTCAGAAAAGCTGGTTTAAAATGTGTGTTACAAAAATACCAGGAATAATATCTTTATAGTCTCCTTCTCTTGATGAGCTTTGGGACATCTCCACAGTCATCCTTCGCTCTTGCATTTAAAATTAACTCTTTCTGTGCAGATAATTCTACCACACAGGTCTGCAAAATATTTCATAAAATGTCCTTTTCCCTTGCACTCTTAAGACTGTGTCTGCACAGTACATTAAACTCACGGTTACTTCTGAAAATGGCCACTATGCTTTAATTTCCCCATTCCCCCAAACATCCAGTACAACATATATATAATGTCCTTACATCATAGTGCTGTGGGGCAGAGATAGGGAAATGTACATTATTTTTCAGTGGTGGAGAGAAGACCATGATATTAGGGGCACAGCTAAGTTGGGAGAATAGTTATGGGGGAGAATAGATTAGACATGTAGTTGCAGTTTGTACTTCCGGACTTGATCTAATATTATTAGAATTGCAGCAGAACATCTCCCAGAAAAATAAGCACCACTTTGATAGACTACAAGAAAATATGGGACCGATAGATTTTTGCCAGCCTCGAGTCATGTGGTATGTAACAGTCTGGATTGCTCTGGCTTTGAGCATGCTTGCAGGTCACATCACTAGAAACTTAGGTGCTCTCTGATTGCGAACAAATTTCATTTTAGCTTTCTATATTAGAGTGCAGCGGTAATCCTAAATACACGACCACAGCTTCAGCCACTCACAAACTGATGCACATTAGCCAGAAAATCACAAAAAGAGGGTGAAAGAAAGTGGGTGGGTGGGTGACATTAGCACTAGATGTATATCATCTACCATGGAATTTCACATTCTTTATTTCCTTTCCCTTCCTTTCCTCAGTTAAGACAGAGTTCTTGGGAGGTAAGAATCATTATAGAATCATAGAGTCGTAGGGACCTCAAGGATCACTTAATCCAACCCCTGCAATGCATTGAACCCGCGGCCTTGTTGTTATCAGCACCATGCTCTAACCAACTGAGCTCACTGGTTTATATTGTGCTATATCTTACTCTCCTGAAGTCCTGCTGGGAGATGGGAATCTTTCTACCTTAATGAATACACAAATCACCAAGCAGCTCAGGGTGTCATATATGGGAGTCCCTCACAACAACCCCTTGAGGTAGGTAGACTGAGAAACAGTGATTTTATCATAGGTGGAATTTTGAACCTCATTAGTGCTGTGGCTCTAATATGAATAAGTATTCATATATTCACCAGGCACAGCTGCACATTATCTATTCAGATCATATATAACTGCATTTTCTTTCTTCTTTATCTTCCCTTCTTCTGTTGTCTCCCCTGTGTCTGTTTTTAGACTTAAAGGCCTCTGGATAAGAATCTGCAATGCACCATTTCCATACAGTGAAGTAATCCCATCATCATCAACATTACTGTTACTGTTAATAATAATAATAATAATAATAATAATAATAATAATAATAATGCACAAGCCCCATTGAAATGTATTGGCAAATGATAATAACAGTGGCAGTGTTTGTATAGTGCTTTGAACACACTATGCTGCTAGCAAACAACATTGGCATGCTCTCTTTCTTTCTCTTGCTCTCACACACAAACACACAGTTATGGCAGTGCACCCACCATTAGTGACTTAGAGTAACCATAATTCTATGTTCTATTGCTTTGGGCTAGTATCTTAAGATACTAAATGCAAAAAAGTGGACTTGGGATATGTACTTTTGCAATATTTCTTTGTAAGTAGCATCTCAGTTAAGGCCTCAATCGTAATGCGGCCAGAAACCAATATTGTGGAGCAGGGGTGGGGACACTGTAAGGTGCCTTATACTGGATCAGACCATCGGTACATCTAGCTCAGCATTGTCTACACTGAATGGTAAGAGGTTCTCCAGAGTTTCAGAAATGGGCCATTCCCAACTCTACCTGGAGATGCCGGGGATGGAACTTGGGACTTCTGCATGCAAAGTAGTTCTGCATGCTCTACCACTGAGCTTCAACACTTCCCAATCCTGCCTTTCTCACTGTGTCCTCTTCTCACCCTGCCATTTCACCCTCCAATGAGCTTCACCCTCCAAGGGAGTTCCACAATTGCCCTGTGTCTGCATTACCACCCACTGCATTTCACACTGAGAAGGCATATCTTTATCTATAGGTAGATTGATACAAGACGGGATCATTTGCAGCAAGGGGAGCCAATGCCGTGCCATCCTGATGTTGCTGGGCTCCATCTCCCATCAGCTCCAGCCAGCATGGCCAACGGCCAACTGAAAGCTGCAGTTGAGGAAAACTGGAGGGCACCATGTGGGCCACCCCAGATTTAAGGCTTTGAATCTTTCAGGATGAGAAACCACTTGGGAATCATGCTATTGTTATAAATTCAGGGTAATATACTGTATGTTACTTGGCAGTTGTGTTGTGTGCTCATGTTTCACATTGTAAACAGCCTTGAGTATGGAACTATGGAAAGGTATCATCATACAAATAAAATTATGATGGTGGAGATAGTGATATGGGGTGTTATAGGATGCAACTAAGGCTGTGGTCCTGTTTACTTGGGAGTGAGACCCATTAAACCCAAAGAGACTTATGTACAACATTCTAGCAGTTTACTCCTTGAGTTGCTGGAATGTTTGTGAAGATTCCATGCCATCATAGCACTTCATCTGATTGATTCGGGGACATTATGTATGTAGGCATAACTTACACATGCTTTGTAGTATTAACGCCCAAGGACAGCGCACTGGCCTGCTTCCAAAAAGTGAGAAAAGGAAATGTGAGGGAGTGGCCAATCCTCAGCTTGATGAGCTGGACCTGTGTTGTGCTGGAAGAGACGCCAGAAAATCCAACAAAGACTCACCCAGCCTGGTGCCTTCCAGATATTGTTGGACTACAAATCCCACCATCCCAGACTACTGGCCATGCTGGCTGGGGCTCGTGGGAGTTGTAGTCTAAAACATCTGGAAGGCACTAGTAGATCAGGGTTGGGGGGATCTTAAGAGAACAGGTAATTAGAATCTGGTACCCAGCTCCCCCGTTTTGGACTTTAATGCCCTCTCTATCCTTAATGAGGAGTAAAGGATTTAATGTATCTCTTTAAAATCGTGGTGTTGTGTGTGTGTGTTTTTTTTTTTTTTTTAAGGAAGAAGACTGTTTCTCTTTGGAGTTGGGATTGCCAATACATTTGACAGGCAACAAAAGACTGTTGAAGCAGTTCTGAGAATAATCTATCATAGTACATACTGCATATAAAGGATGTAAAAATTGTCCTTGCATTTTTCACATCTGTTCTGTTGCCATTTAACTAAGTGGCAGGTAGTGATGAATTATTTGAATGAGTCCAGTAATGATGTACTCAATCAAAAATAGATTATTGCTTTTGTTTTCCCAGCCTTCTGGAGTCCAGACAAAAGGAAGTGTTTTTTCTTCTTTCTTTCTTTCTTTCTTTCTTTCTTTCTTTCTTTCTTTCTTTCTTTCTTTTTTCTTTCTTTCTTCCTTTTAATTAAAATTTTAAAAGATTGGAATGGAGAAATGCAACTGGAGCAGTTTGGTCTCATAATAGCTAAGGGCAAGCATGAATGTTAATCCTCATTTCACAATGTGGCCTTGATCAAGCCATTACCCATTCCTTTCAATTCACTGTCATCTGTACACTGGAAAAAGGCTTGTATGCACATGTCACTTATATATAAGAGCCTCGGGGCTTATTTGTTCTTTAAGATGCCAGGCAACTATTTTCTCTCTAAAAGTTCATTCTTATGAACAGAACAAGGACTGCCAGACAGGTGTCGTTTGGTAGTTTATTTAATCCTTCCATCTAGTCTGGTGGATTTACTGGCTAAGGCTAAGTGAAGCCCTTGGTATAATTCACTTGTGCGTAACCCAACATCTATGTTGAATAATGTGACCCTGGAATGAATTTGGTATACATGGTCAGGACACAATTTTATGTCAATAGTCCAAATACAAACTCATCTATTTTCAAGTGTGGGTGGGTGGGAGAGAAATACATTAATAATAATAATAATAATAATAATTTATTATTTATACCCCGCCCATCTGGCCGGGTTCCCCCAGCCACTCTGGGCGGCTTCCAACAAAACAGAAATTCTAAAATACAGAGATCCATCAAACATTAAAATACAGAAATCCATCAAACATTAAAAGCTTCCCTAAACATTATAATACAATAGCTAAAGTTTGAAATTTTGGAAAGACAATTGGGACCACACTGGTTTGAACCCCAGACTGAAACCCATGGAAGGGTGCAGGAGGGCAGGGGAAAAACAAAAACCCACTGCAGATTGATATCTGACTTAATGACTGTGAGATCACAGGGAAACTTGGTATGCAGATTTATAACATATTCACTGACACTGAAATGCCTACCCAACGTCCACATCCATTTTTCAGAGATGTGAGGGGAAATCCCAAAATATATTGCAAGGACAGTAGTGCCCTCCAAATGTTGATGTCTCCAACTTCTTTCAGTCCCAGTCAACATGCTCAGTGTTCAAGGATGACGGGAACTGTAGTCCCAGAAGATCTGAAGGGAGCCACGTTTACTGCCACTGATTGCTGTAATCCAATATGTGCCGCAAAAATGTGAGACACTGTAACCTGTTAAGCACATTCAGCACATCATTCGACTTTTCATGTTCCAATCTAGGTTCGACATCCTTCCTCCTCACCACACACACACACGCACACACACACACACACACACACACACACACACACAATCTTTCATGCAGGACAGGAAAAATATATGCACTACTGACATATCTCAATGAATATATTTATGAACTTTTGCAGCATAATTCGCCATCTCACTTTTTGCACTTGTATTCTTGGACAGAAAGAATGAAATCATCTGTAATGAGACATCTGCAGGAAAGCCTCTCATATACTGTTTTACTAGTTTATGTAACATACTATCTATTGCCTCCCAAGCACCCCTGGACTTCATGGATTCCTCTGATAGAATCATAAAATTGTAGAGTTGGAAGAGACCCTGAGGATCATCCCCTGCAATGCAGGAATAGGCAGCTGTCCAACATGGGGATCAAACCTGCAACCTTGCCATGGTCAGCACCACGCTCTAGCCAACTGAGCTCTCCAGTGTTGATACTGAACACAAGACAAAGGGATCTGTCTTGGAAAGTGCTATACCACCAAAACATACCTGAGGCACACTGGGGGCCAAGGAAGAAATGTTATCAACAGTTGAACCTGGGGGTTGGGACTTCAGATGTAGCAGTTCTTCCAGACTTCTTCCAGCTGAAGCATCAACCATCCCTGCCCTCTCTCCCAAGAGGCCTCCAGTTGAGGAGGCTGCATATAAACCGAGCTTTTGCAAGTGTGTAGTGACTGCAAATCATACTGCCCTCCCACATTGCCCAGAGTGTTGAAGGACCAGCATAAAATGGTTCTATTATACTCAAAGCTTTTCCAGATTCTACTAGCCCAGATGGAGGAGTACAAGGCACCATCCAACTGTCTTAAGGACTCCACTCTGGATTTTAGCCTTTTCCTTCTCATTAACAAAGCAGCAGGTATGGATTTTTCTTCAGGGCTTCTGTAGAAATGAGATGACACAGGAGTTGGGATGCAAGTGAGCTGTGCAGGAGCAAGCTAACTTTGAGCTACACAGTGCCTCTTTTTATTAGCAAGATATGCAAAACCAGCAAGATACATTCAGGGCTTTGGCCTTTACACTTATCCAATCCCAAGCCCCCTGGGAGTTGCCTAGTTATCTACACAACTTGCTCCACCACATCATATTTCCATTGCAGGGGAAAATACCTTTGCAAAGGAGGTAAAGGTCAGGGCACAGAACACTGCTGATGAGTTAAAAGGTCAAAGAGTGGGCATGGTGGCTAGACAAGCTGTGGCTTGTCTTATGCTGCAGGGGAGGGTGTGCTCTCACCCTGCGAGCCATCCCTGCAGCTTCTCCTTAAGGCTTTCTCACAAATGAGTATAGCCGCAAGGCAGCAGAGGTTTAGGATCAGAGTTTTCCTTCTCCTAGATGGTCTAACTTCCCAGGTTGATTAGCACTGCTACTCATGACTCAGAAGTAATGGAAAAACAGAGCTGGGCCTCTTGCCCAAAGATGGAAGGAAGATACAGTACAAAAGAAGAAAGACTGATAAAGATGATGGACTATGCTGAAATGGAGAAAATGACCGGGAAGATCAGAGATCAAGAAGATAATAAATTTGATAAAGAATGGGGAAAATTTATAAGTTACTTAAAAGAACATTAGAATAACTATGGAAACCACGGAGGCAAGTCCAGGGATTCAGAGAATCCTATGTATACATGATTATGATTTATTTGTGGTGATAATTGTTAAAGATAAAAATGAATAAAATATATTTATATAAAAAAGAAAAAACAGAGCTGGACATCATCGGCATACTGACGCATCTTAGTACTGCAAAATGCATACTACTCTCTGGACAGGAGCCAGCAGGGAAGAATGGAACCACCGTGAAACAGTGCTGCTGATAACCATCTGTGACAAATTGAAGCACTTTTGAAATGTTTATTTCTGTCCGGCTGGCAAAGAGTTAACCCACCTTTAGCCTGACTGACATAGAACTCTGATGGGGGCGGGACTGTGCCCGGTTTGAAAGGAGGGAGTGTCGGTTTGGTCAGTTAGGAGGGAGAGGGAGGAAGGTGGGGTGTGGTGTTATGAGGTGGCTTGTTAGAAGACAGTGAAGAGGCTAGGACAACTTAAAGTTAAATGTTTGACTGAGTTTATTTTGTACAACTGGAACAAAGCTAATTAATAAATGACACGTTAAAGAATCACTTATGTTTTTAACACAATAAAACTTCATCTCTGTTTTTGCCAACAAGAGGTCCGTCTGTATTTTTCCAGCGAGGTACCAGGACTCACAGCCGTGGTGACTCAAGAGAGGGCAAAACTCACCTCAGGCAGGGAGGTGGTGGTTTGTGTCCTGAAGTTACACGGAGGAGACTTAGAAGGGTAACCTGAGGTGCCAAGAAGTTGCCAGAGTGCATAGGGCAAACTTCTACAGTGGGGGAATCCAACTGAGGGAGACCCTTTACTGGAGGCAAGAGGTTATTCCTGGGGGACAGCCTAGAGTTTCTTAAGGTACCAGGTCACGCAGGCTGGAAGGCTCTCCTTACTTAGAAACCCATTAGTAAAAGGGGTTTATTTTTGAGGCGGCAGGACCAGAGGGTGGGTGTTTTCCCCTCTGGATTCCTGTGTCGCAGTGATAGTAAGGCAGAGTGGGACCAGGGTCGTCACATTTTTGGTGGCAGCGTCGTGATCGAAATTCAAAGCTCACGCGCCTAGTTTGGTTTGAGTCTGTCAGGATTTTCCTGTGAGGAAAATGACTCACGTAAGAAAACCCAGAGAGGCAAAAGGAGATGAAAGAACGGAAGGGGCTGAGGGAAGCCCAGGTTCTGAGGTGGAACTGATGAAACTACGAATTGAAATGGCCCGAATTGAAGCTGAGAGGGAAAAGATAGCATCTGAAAGTGAGAGGGAAAAAGCTAGAATTGAAAGTGAGAGAGAAAAAGCTAGGATTGAAGCTGAAAATGAGAGGGAAAAAGCTAGAATTGAAAGTGAGAGAGAAAAAGCTAGGATTGAAGCTGAAAATGAGAGGGAAAAAGCCAGAATTGAAGCTGAGAGGGAAAAGTTAGCATCTGAAAGTGAGAGGGAAAAAGCTAGAATTGAAGCTGAGGAGAGAATGCAGTCAGAGAGGATAAGGGCACAATTAGAACAGGACAGAATGAAGCTTGAAGAGATACGTTTGCGATCAGAATTAACTCGGAGTCCAGTTAATAATGATAGTACCGCAATTAATTTTAAAAGATTCCCCAAATTTGGAAAAGACGATAATGTCGAATCGTTTCTATTTACCTTCGAACGCGTTTGTGTGGAATTTCAAATACCTGAGGAGAACTGGATGCTTTATTTAAGACCTCAAATTTGTGGGATACTAAGCGAAATTTATGCTGACCTGAGGGAAGAAGAGCTGTCATGTTACCAAGTATTTAAGCAAAGGGTCAGGGTTCGATGTGGGCTCACGGCTGAACAAAGCAGAAAGGCTTTTCGTGAGGCAAAAAAGGAACATAAAGAGACTTATGCCCAACTAGCTAGCCGCTTAGATAAATTACTTGACAGATGGATTCAAGGGAGTGGAGTGAAGGACTTTGATGAGTTAAAACAATTAATTTGTTTAGAACAATTTTTTAAGCAAATCCCTAGCAATTTACGTTGGTTCTTGAGGGATAAAAAACTGAAAACTGTGGCACAGGTTGCTGAGGTCTTAGACGAACTACAAGGAGATTTCAATGAAATAGCATTCCCAAAACACTCACAGAAGGGTAATCCATGGAGAAACAGAGAAAATAAAGACAGGCAAGAAAATTTTCCTGTCAGGGAATCAGTTTCTGACAAGACAGGGTCTAAGAAAATCACTTGTTTTTTCTGTAATCGTGAGGGCCATGTACGTGCCAGGTGCCCCCTGCTGGTTAAGTCGCAAACTACACCTACTGCAGCTAAACAAGTAAAACTGGTAATGCAGTCACAGGAAAATAGCTCGCCTCAGACAGAAGGCTTAGAGAAAGCAGATAGTCCAGCTGAGACTACTTCTAAGGTCTTACAGGTCTGGAGGGCTGAGCAGGAGTGCAACCAAGATTACATGGAGCCAATTGAATTAAATGGTCAGTCTTGTTTAGGTTTGAGGGACACAGGAGCAGAAGTCTCACTTGTTAAATCACAATTTGTTCCAAGGGAGCAGTACCTCAAGGGTCAGTCCTATAGTTTAAAAGGCATATGGGGCCCACATTTTGAAGTACCATTAGCTGAAGTTGATATTACCTACAAAGGATTTTGTGGCAAGTGGAGAGTAGGAATCCTAAATGAATTGGAGGTACCCTTTTTAATAGGGAATGACCTAGCTAGTCAGAAGCACCGTATTCAAGTGATAACTAGGTCACAGTCTCAAGTCACTGAGAGTAATCCTCCTGCAGTTATAGAGTCACCCATAGAGCCTGGTGAGGATGAAGGGCTGATTAGCGTGCCAGTGGTCCAGGAGCACGGTGCCCAATTCTTGAGTGATCAAAAAGAGGATGAAACTATAAAAGAGCTGTGGGGTAAAGCACAAAGTCCTACTGCAGAGGTAACTGTGGAGAACCCCTGCTTATTTACCACCATTGAGGGAAGACTGTATAGAATTTCTAGGAGGAGGAAAACTGCTGCTGTTTGGGAAAGGAAGAAACAGTTAGTGTTGCCAAGAGCTTACCGGTTGCAAGTGCTACAAATGGCACACGACGCACCCTCAGCAGCGCATCTAGGCATTAGAAAGACTAGTGATAGAATCCAAGCAAGATTTTACTGGCCTGGGATGGGCAAAGACATCAAAGAGTATTGCAAGTCCTGTGTGATCTGCCAAAAAGCAGGCAAAAGAGCGGACAAAACGCGAGGCTTGTTACAGTCTATTCCCGTAATTACTGAGCCCTTTTCCAGAGTAGGAGTGGACATCCTCGGGCCTATCTCCAAAGTTACAAAAAGGGGGAATAAATTTATTTTATGCCTCGTAGATTATGCTACGCGCTATCCAGAAGCAATACCTCTAAAGGACATTGACTCAAAGACTGTAGCAAAAGCCCTCATGTCGGTGTTCTTAAGGCTGGGATTCCCCAAAGAAATTATAACAGATTTAGGGACATCCTTCACGTCCAAGACCATGGAAGAGCTTTTAACTCTTTGTGGGATTAAGCATGTTAAAACTACGGCTTATCATCCACAGTCGAATGGCTTGACGGAGAAATTTAATTCGACCCTGAGCCGGATGCTAAAAACCTATTCCATCAATCATCCTAACGACTGGGATGAGAGGCTGCAACACTTCCTATTCGGTTATCGGGAAGTGCCGCAGGAGAGCACAGGGTTCAGTCCTTTTGAACTCCTATTTGGACGACAGCCACGAGGACCCCTAGACTTGATGAAAGCAGCGTGGTCGGGGGAGGAGCAGATCGACAGCCCTGATGTTGTGACGTATCTACAGGAGCTGCAGAGCGACCTTCAAGAGCTACGGGAGCAAGCTGCTCACAACTTGCAGCAGGCACAGCGTCGACAGAAGCAGTGGTATGATGCACACGCAAGAGACAGAACTTTCCAGCCTGGTGACAGTGTGCTCGTGTTAAGAACAAGACGTCGAAAGAAGTTGGAGATGTCGTGGGACGGTCCCTTCAAAGTGGTCGAGAGGATATCTGCGGTGAACTATTTGGTAGAGTTAGATGGGGAAGGGAACCGATGTAAAAACTTTCATGTAAATTTACTTAAGCCTTATTTTGACAGAAATAAGTTGGTGTTACAAGTAAAGGGGAAGGTGACCCAAGGGATTCATTTAACTGGGTGGGGAGAGCTAAGTAAGGGCACAACTCTAGCAGAGGTGTCATTCGACGAAGGTCTGACCCCAGAGCAAAAGGAGCAGTTAAAATTAGTCCTTGCTCAGTTTGCTCAGATCTTCTCAAACATCCCAGGGAGGACCAGCCTAGCAACTTATAAAATAGACACAGGGTAAGCACATAAGTGGGAAGGAAAACATCATAGCGGACGCTTTGTCTAGGTATATTTTTGAGAGGTATAGAATGGTGCAAAGTATTATATGAAACGGTGGTAACCCTAGCAAAACATTTGTGCTTAGGCGTTATAATCTAACACATGTCAAACATGGTTTATTTGTGTACAAGTTTATGAGATGTTAATTTAGTTGACTTTGTAATATGAGTGTTATAGAATGCATTGAAGGATTTATAACCCCAAGCCCATTGCTTTGGCATTGCTCTAGTTAGTTAAGAGCAAGCCGACGCAATGTCTTTGTGGTGGGGGAGATATGTGACAAATTGAAGCACTTTTGAAATGTTTATTTCTGTCCGGCTGGCAAAGAGTTAACCCACCTTTAGCCTGACTGACATAGAACTCTGATGGGGGCGGGACTGTGCCCGGTTTGAAAGGAGGGAGTGTCGGTTTGGTCAGTTAGGAGGGAGAGGGAGGAAGGTGGGGTGTGGTGTTATGAGGTGGCTTGTTAGAAGACAGTGAAGAGGCTAGGACAACTTAAAGTTAAATGTTTGACTGAGTTTATTTTGTACAACTGGAACAAAGCTAATTAATAAATGACACGTTAAAGAATCACTTATGTTTTTAACACAATAAAACTTCATCTCTGTTTTTGCCAACAAGAGGTCCGTCTGTATTTTTCCAGCGAGGTACCAGGACTCACAGCCGTGGTGACTCAAGAGAGGGCAAAACTCACCTCAGGCAGGGAGGTGGTGGTTTGTGTCCTGAAGTTACACGGAGCAGACTTAGAAGGGTAACCTGAGGTGCCAAGAAGTTGCCAGAGTGCATAGGGCAAACTTCTACAGTGGGGGAATCCAACTGAGGGAGACCCTTTACTGGAGGCAAGAGGTTATTCCTGGGGGACAGCCTAGAGTTTCTTAAGGTACCAGGTCACGCAGGCTGGAAGGCTCTCCTTACTTAGAAACCCATTAGTAAAAGGGGTTTATTTTTGAGGCGGCAGGACCAGAGGGTGGGTGTTTTCCCCTCTGGATTCCTGTGTCGCAGTGATAGTAAGGCAGAGTGGGACCAGGGTCGTCACACCATCCCACCAAGTTGGCCCAGAAGCATCCTATTATTGTCAGTCTGCTCTGCTACCCTGTCTAGGGGTCATCTTCCTCCCCTGATCCAACTCTGAACCAGTTTCAGCATCTTCTCCTTTTTCATCCCCAGGATCTGCATTTTTCTTTATGTATCATTTCGTCTCTGGTTAAAGCATTGTCAACCTCCCATGATCAAAGTCCAAAGTCTCATTGATTTTAATGGGTTTGGATTGCATTGTTAGATCACTGTAATCTCCTCACTGCTGCCCGCACCTGTCTCAGTAATTTGCACTCACAAGGTTAATCAGAATGAGCGTAAGCTGAAACACAGAACAAGATGCCCTTGTTAATCATGGACTCCTGGCTGCCATTTGTTTCATGCTAAGTGAAAATAAATAACGAAGATGCTAATTGTCAGGTATTTAGAAGTAAATGGGGTAGTAATAGTGAAGAAAAGTTTTCTGTAATTAAGTCAGGTTAGTGGGCTTTCTTTACCATGAGGATAAACTGTGAATTACCTTCATGGAAATTGACTGTGTCAAGCAAGTTATCAGGTTATCAGAGAGGTTTACAGCACGAACCTCTCCATTTCATCCTGTACTGTTGGATTTCTTTAAGCCAAAACTGTTTGGAAAGGATACAAGTTGTAGGAAATAATCTATTCCAAATGTCATGGGTGTGGCATCCAGCTGGTAAGAATTCCACTAAATTTAGGGGTGATTTAGGAGAATGGACCTTAGTCATTTGACAACTGCAGTTTACTTTACTTTTCCACTAAAATAGTGAAAAATGCAGTTTGCAAGATGAATGACTAATAAACGACACCTCCACCACTGTTTTCTTCAATGCAATCTTGGGTGAGATGTGCAATAAAAATGTTACATTAGCTCTTATCTGTGCAGAACTACAGGAGGCTCTCAAAATATAATGGGGTTTATGATAAACAAACTACACTTTCTCTTTAGGAAACATTTTAGGCATGCAAAATTGTCACTGCAACTCAGTAATAAAGAATGGATGCCCGATGGATTAAGTATGTGAAAAGAAAAGAGTGCAGCAAAAATCAGAACTTTGGGGAGCTGTTTCTTTGTTTCATTTTTAAACCAAATGTATTGCTAGAACATAGTAAGCACCATATACCAAAGTTAGCAATAAAAACTGTTTTTTAAAAATGAAAAACATTTAAAGATCATTGAAATAAATGGTAAAATTAACAGCTTCAGTGCAAGATTTATAATCTAGTCTTCATCCAGCTTGCCTCATGGCCTAAGGCTTCTCAGAATATGAAGAAGCAATTTGGGCTCCACAAACCATCTTGCCATTCTGTAGCAAGAACAGAGTTTTGACAGGATCAGCCGCTTTCTCCTCTAGAAAATCCCCCAGAACATTCAGGAACACATCAGGTTCCATCAAGTTCCAAGGGTTGTTCTTCTGAGTGGGCTTACCACCTTTGCCGGAGAAAGCTGTCACTACTAGTTCAAATTTCACCAGGTATTGGTCTAAGTATGACAAGGGTATGCATTGCACCATTCCTACCTTTGGTCCATCCCTCCTGTAACTTGGGGTGAAGACCACATCAAGGTTATGCCCTGACTGATGGGTTGGACCAATGAACATTTAAGATGGTCCCATGGTTGTGATAGAAGACATGGCATCCCATGCCAGCCTAGTGGCCACCCCTATGTAATGCTGAAGTTTCCCAGAGCTATCATTGTTAGGTCACCCCCATCCAGCCCCCCCCCCATTCAAGCCTCAGAAATGCCTGCCAAGTCAACCTCTTCATCCACAATCAAGTAGTCATGGATGAGCAAGGTTTACTATGGGCTGACCTGGCATTCAATAATAGCACCACCAGACCAGAGGGCTTAACGAATCAGCTACCAATGATGCATTGTTATCATACATTGGCATACATTCCAGTCTTTACAGTAAATTATACAAAACAAACATGTTTTTATAAAAAGGGTACGTGTAACAAATAGGGCCAAATTCTTGGCAATGTGCAGGGTTTCTCCTTGGCAATGTGCAGGGTGGGGATGTGCAGGGTTTCTCCTGAACTTCACTCGGGAATGAACTCACTTAGCTGGGAAATTCAGCAAGTGGAATTCAGACAGAACCCTCAATGCCTGAGGAAAGCTTACCTGCCTTGCTTGAACATAGTTGCAGAAATGTTTGTATCAAAATTACTGAAACCAATGGTAGAACCTCTGAGTGATACCAACTATATCAACCAAAGGTTGCTGCTTGTTCAGATGGAGTACAAAGAACAGGTGAACGAGCATCACCAGACAGCCTACACAATTCTCCTTCTTATGAAGAGTTCAAAATAGAAATACTTTATTGCCACTGTACCACTTGTTTACAGTGAGATTAAACGATCCCCCCACCCCACCCCCACAATCTCTCAGTCCTTGTTACTCTCTGGGTGCTGTCGCATGACCACCAACCCTGAAGTCAGCTGCAATGTTGCTGTCTTCCATTCAGCAGCCTCATGGCCCATGGGTAAAAACTGTTCTTTAACCTGTTGGTGCGGCTTATCATGCTTCTATATCTCCTGCCTGAGGGCAGGAGATTAAAAAGGTGCTGACCAGGGTGTGAGTCATCCCTGAGAATGTTCCTTGCTCTTTTAGTATTTTAAATTGTAAAGTGTATTGGGTGCTTTGTCAGAAAGGCAGTACAGAAATTATATATTACAAATTGGACAGCTACACGTTTTGGTTCAGTGCATATGTATATCTATGCATTATCTGGATATCTGTATTATGCATGTGTTCTAATCTCGCACACACTCAGTGTGTACCATCATTCTCCAGAGAGCATGCATGCTGTATGGTTTGCTGGGCCTGAACTGTCAATATTTGTCTCTGTGTATCCTGAAGGCATAGCAGGGAGCAAGATAAAAACATGAAACACCCAACACACCGTAATTTAAGAACTGCAAAATTCGGACTTTAACCATTTGGGACAGGGAAATTCTAGTGACCACCAGCCAATACGAAAGTTTTTGAAACATCCCAATCCTATGCAGATTTTCATAAGACCACCAGGGACACATCCAATCATGTCTTGACTTGTAAAACAACAACAACAACAACAACAACAACAACAACAACAATGTAGCAGCCCTCTGGACTGCTTAAAATTCTAGGTTGGGCATCTCACAGATTACATGTGCCCCCATTTCAGCACTGAATTCCTGTACTTCAAATCCCAAAGTGGACAATGAAAACACACAGGTGCAGAACAGTGGTAAGGTTGGGTTCAAGTCAGACTGGATTCAAGTCATACATGCTGAATGTCTGAGTGCTTGACAGGTTAATTATATTTTCCCTGAATGAGCTCTGTTTACTTCCAAATCAGTCCAATGAATGCTTTTGGAAACTTGCCCACCCCTACAAATTATGCTTAGCCATCATATGCCCTACTACCAGCCCTTCAGTGGTTATAATCTCTAGATGCTCCTAAAACAACCCCCATTTGTGAGACTCTTTCAATGGATATAGAGAAGCACACTACATGTAGCTTGCAGAATAACAAATGTCACACCTGTTGCTGTTATTATATCTCCCATTTCTGGCACAAAGCTCCACATTGCACATCATGAACATGACACTTCAATTGAAAATGAACAAAGCATTCCTAAAACAGTGGTGAAGAGACTGCACAATTTAGGCAGCAACAGGGTGAGAGAAAAGAGCTTTTGAAATGGAGAAACTTCTCAGAGCCTTTGTGCAGCAGGCTATTATCAATCCACTACTGAACTAAAAAGCCACTGCCATATGAAAGTAGCTGCAGATAGCATCCGAAGCCTACCATCACTAAGTGGTCAGTAAGCAGGCCAGCAACAACAAGGAATGCTGTGCAATTCCCGTATGCTAAGAGAGCACATTAAATATCAGGACCCTGGACAGAACATTGGGGAATGAAGGCAAAGTGAACAGGCAACGAAGTAGCTAGAATGTTGCTCTAGCAAGCTCTGATCAGGAGCTTATTTTATATAGGGTGGCAAAGAGATATCTGTTCATTTCTGCTTCCCTGGAGAAAATGAGCCCTTATTGAAAGGATTAATGCTCTGCTTCCAAGGTATGTGCTCCAGCAACATTGGTAGGGCTTCTTGTGTGCCTGCTGCCATCTTTCAGCATGTGTGCCTTCTCTTGCATTAAAGGTAAAGGGACCCCTGACCATTAGGTCTAGTCGTGACCGACTCTGGGGTTGCGCGCTCATCTCGCATTATTGGCCAAGGGAGCCGGCGTATAGCTTCCAAGTCATGTGGCCAGCATGACAAAGCCACTTCTGGCAAACCAGAGCAGCACATGGAAACGCCGTTTACCTTCCCGCTGTAGCGGTTCCTATTTATCTACTTGCATTGCATTAATAGTAGCAGTAGTAATCCCATTAGATATTTGAAGTTGACTATCATATCGCTTCTCAGTCTCCTCTTTCCCAGGCTAAACATACCCAGCTCCTTCCACCATTCCTCGTACAGCTTGGTTTCCAGATCCTTTATTATCTTCGTTTCCCTCCTCTACACACATTCCAGCTTGTCAATATCCTTATTAAACTGTGGTGCCCAGAACTTGACACAGCACTCCAGGTGTGGTCTGACCAAGGCAGAATAGAGTGGTACTATTAATTCCCTTGATCTGGACACTTGATTCTGTCCATGCAGCCTAGAGTAGCATTAGTGTTTTTTGCTACTACATCACACTGTGAGTCCTTGAGCTTATGCGTCCTTGAGGCATTGCAATCCTGAGCAATGTATCGGGCTTAATAGGTCAAACCCAGCACTTTGAATTGGCTCCAGAAACTAATTGACAGCTAGTGCAGTAAGGCCAGGATCAGTGTAATATGTTCAAACCATCTTGCCCCAGTGACCAACCTGACTGCCTAATTATGCACTAGCTGAAGTTTTCTAACAGTCTTCAGAGGCATTCCTATGTATTACACATTGCAGCAATCTAACCTAGAGGCTACCAGAGCTTAGACAATGGTAGTTAGGCTGTCCCTGTGCAGCTGGGCCACCAGCCGAAGCTGATGGAAGGCATTCCATGCCACTGAGACCACCTGGGCTTCAAGAAACATCCATGGATCCAGAAGTATCCCCAAGCTGTGTACCCGCTCCTTCAGTGGGAGCGTAATCCCATCAAAAGCAGGCAACCTTCCAGCCATCCAGTCTAGGGAAATGCCCACTAACAGTCTTGTCATGTCCTCAAAGCCCTCTGTCAACATCAAACCAAGCAAAAAAAATGACACTGAAGACTACTTTGAAGAATGTTGAAGAAACAACAAATGTTCCCCGTTCCAAACATCAGTTTTGACGACTTCATTCACAGTGTCCTTAGAGAAGATAAACGCTTTAAAGCTAAAATAATGAACAAGAGTTCTGTCATGCTGTCAGAGATTCAGCCCACAACAAATCCTCACTGGCCAAATCAAGTCCTAGTGGATTAACAGTGCAATCTTCTGTGCATGTCTTCTCAGCAATAATTGAGTTCAATGGGATTTAATCCCAGTTAAGTGTGTATATATGATTTCCATTCTAAATGATGCACTCTCAATACATGGCAATATTAAAAATGTAGCCATGTAAAAGGGTATAGGAGTACCTCATTCGTCCTGAAAAACACAACAGATGAATGTTTAACATAGCCTAATAATTGAGACAATACGAGGGGGGGGGGTCCTCTTTATTCAAAACACAAGACCACAAGATGGCGATGTTTTCCGCTCATCTGGACCTTTTGAAGCTTGAGAGTAGACAGGCACATTGATAAACAGACTGATTTGTGCACTGTGAAAGCTTATTAATATTACTAGCACACACTTCTGCCCTCATTATGAGACTGCTAATAGCTATAATCAACTAATATATTTCAAAACACTATTGTCCCTTGGAAGTATGTTGCTGGACTATTGATTGGCATTAGTGGCATTTAGGGTGATTCCCAGAGGTCCTGTTTATCGGTTGTTATTTTTAATGACAGAATACCTTGCTAATACATCTTTAGACACCAAGTGGAGTATTGACGATACATACTGTAGTCTGATCTGAAATGAACTTTTTCATCATAACTATATGTGCTTAGGAGTACTGCCTATTCATTTTAATTGGACTTGCTTCCGAAAAAAGGGTTCGCCCATACTTCCATTTGCTTTACCATTGAATCTGAGTAAACAACAATCTGTGAAAAACCTGATTGCTGTTTGTTCCAATTTAACTGTAAACAACAGGTTTTCCTGGAGAAAGTAGTGGAACGAAAAGAAAAGGGGGGGGGGAATTGGTCAGACATGGACCCAGAAAGGGCAGTGTGAAAGGAAGTTGTGATGAGTCCCAAGAATGTACAGGATTTCAGCCAGTTTGAATTTGTACCCCACAATTCTAAACAAGCTAAGTGAATAAGTTCATTAGAAGTTACTCACTAGTCAATATACTTAGGATTGCAGCCTTACAGATTAACCCTATTATTTTACTGGGAAGTGAAGTAAATTGAGTTCAATAGGGCTTACTCCCAAGTGTGTGTGTGTGTGTGTGTGTGTGTGTGTGTGTGTGTGTGTACACATACACGTTTGTCATGCTATTTGCCGGACTTCAACAGTTCCATCTCTCGCTGTTTTTTTTGTGGGGGCTTCTTAGAAAATGTGTCCAACCTAAAAGGGTTCTCAAGGCTGTTTCCAGATTTAAAAGATAATAATACAATAAAAAATAGATTTTTAAAAAACTAAATACAATGCCTGAATTAAATTATTAAAACAAGAGCACAAGAGAAGTATGAAACATATCAGGAAGTTAAAACAGGTAAAAGACACAGCATATGTGACTGCTTGTGTGCAAGGCTCTTCTTACCTTTCCTGACATTCTAAAATGTCTGCCATGTCTCCGGGGTTCAGCAGTGCTATGCACCAAGTTGGAAGCTGCAGTGTCATCAGCTGAAGGACTGGACTAAGTTCCTGGCCCTGAGCCTGGTGCTGGTGAACAGGAGCCTGCTTAATCTGAGGCTGGCAAACAAGGAGCCTCTGCCAAACCGGATCCCACACCCCTACCCTAGGGCCCGTAGAGTTATGACACTCAAAGGCACCTTCCTCATTTAATGCCACCTTGCTCATTTAATGACACAGGAAGTATACCAAGTGGCAGACCATAGAACCAAGGAGAAGCACCTCTCTTCAGGCCTTTAAAAGACCCCAGAGGGTGGTAGAGCACAGGAGAGGTGGGCTGGAGGCTCAAAAGGCTCAAAAGCCACCTTCAGTCCCTGTGGGGTCCCATTTGTACACAAGGAGCTCTCCTTGGTGCTGCAACAGGAAACCTGCCTTGCCCCATGGGCTCCATCTCAGAACCTAAACACCACATCCTCACTAAACACACCTCTGAAAGTGGTGGAACATGGAGCAGGGCCTCAGATGATGCATGTAGTGCATGGAGAAGTTCCTCTGGAAGGAGGCACTTTTTGAGATAACTCGGTCTCAGGGCTTTATAGATAATAATCGGCACTTTGAATTGTGCCCAGCGATGTATCAGATCAGTGGAAATGTTATAACTCTCCTTGAAAAAATGAAGATTCAATTTACACCTCCAAACTGAGATAGAGTAAACTTAGCACATGTCTATCCCAAGGTATTTTGATTACTAGTAAAGTCTAAAAGTGAGACATTTGTCTGACTCTTTAGGGCATATGTACCACATCCGAAACCGATTAAGCTATTTTCAGGTCAAACTGAAAGCCCCAAACAGATAGTTAGAAAAGCCTGACAAAACGTGGGGAATGAGATTTGCCTCATAGTAGAGTCCAAGAGCAAACCAAGCTGGATCCAGAGAAAAAGACAGAGTTGTGGGAGTCCCATTTCCAGATTTTGGGGAGGGGACATTTCCACTTGCAACAACAAACACATATCTGTAATTGTGGAAAGAAAGCTTCACTTGCTAGTACAGAATGACAATAAAGCAATACATAGTTGAAACACCCTTGTAAAAGATAATCTATTTGCTGTTTGTCTCTAGCCATTCCGTCCCCACCTCTTCATTGATTCAGTGTGTGTGTGTGTGTGTGTGTGTGTGTGTGTGTGTGTGTGTACACACTTTATTCAGTAGTCAATCATCCAGGCTATAACAATAACAGCAACAGAAAAGAGGAAAATAATTTACAGATGAATTTCAGTGATCAGCCTCCTCAAAACGCCCACACCCATTACACCTGAGTTGCATGGCATCCTCAGTACAGTCTCCGTGCCATGTCCCTTTTGCAATCTGACTGGTTCTCTTAACGGCCAGACCACCAGCCTCAGCATGGCAGAAAGAAAGTCTCCTTGACCTCTCATCACTTATGATTCCCCCTCTCAATCCTCTTTTCAAGCTATCTAAGGCAGTGGCATCACCAGGTATTGAAACACTGGAACCCATAACTCAATTATGTATCACGAGGAAGCATTTCAAGAACAGAAAAGGCGCTGCTGGATCAGGCCAAATGCCCATCTAGTCCAGAGTCTTGTTTTCTGACAGGCCAGCCAGATACCTATTAGAAGCCCAGTAGCAGGACATGAGACCGCAAGAGCACTCTTCCCACTTCCGATTCCTGGCAGCTGGAATTCAAAGGCACACCACCTCTGAGGAAGGACTTTTCTTTTGTCTGTCCTCTTATCTAATGCCCAGAAGTGCAACTGTATGGCACTGAGTTCTAGTGCTAGAGGGGGGGGATAATCTCTGTCCACTTTCCCTGCATTACAGGTGGAGAACCTTTGGCCTTCAATTTAATTTTATGTGCCCCTCAGCCCAATTTCAAAGGCCCACTTCAAGCAATCCTTTCAGACATCTGGTAGGAACAACCTCTTCCCCCTCTGGAAGTCTGCTGGTCAGGGAAGTGGGGGGGGGGAAGGGTCCCCATCCACATTTATGTTTTGTTTCTGCTGACTTCAGCCCCACCCACAGTCAATACTTGGCATGTGACAAGTAAGCCCCAATGGAATGCAGCCCTCATCAAAACAAGAGCTGCTCACCCATGCTCTGTACTATGTACCACCAATTCCCTTAGTCATGTCTTTTCTAACCAAAAACAAACAAATTTGTTCTGGCCTTTCATCATTGGTAGCTGAGGTGCAGTAATGTCTTGATCATCCTGCTTGCTGCCTTTCCTTCACCATTTCCAGCTCAACAACACAGATTGCACTCAGCATTCCAAATGCTGCCGCACCAGAGATTTAAATTGAGGACATTGTCAGACACTGTAAAATTTATTTTCAGGCCCTTTTCCTAGAGAATCTCCAACCTGGCATTTGTCTTTCCCACTGCTGCCTCACACTGAGCTGACATTTTCACTGAACTTTCTACAGCGGCTCTACGATCTCTTTCCTGGTTAGTCATGACCGCATCAGGCCCCTCCAGTGTATGCCTCGGATTGCTTACGTCAACATCTAGATATTTTGTACTGCTGTGCTGAAAAAATGCCCTCTCACTTTTGTAGGCCCATTCACAGGTTGCAAAACAGGAGGGGATTTTATGCAGCTTCCACAGCAGGGCAGCAGAAGAATAAAGCCAATTTCTGAGGGATAGCTGTTCCTCAAAACTGACAGCAGTTTCCTTCCCATTCTTACCTTCCTTAAAACCTTAGGTTCTTGTTTGTTTTTGCTGTGGTGGCAGTGCTTCTCTAAATAGCCAGAGGCTATGTCTTTCCCACAATACTTCCCTGAACACCACTAGCATCATTTCAGTTACATTGGGGGAGAGGGGGGAGAGATATTTTATTGCAAGTCCATTCTCGTTCCATTCTGTGATTTTTCTTTCTTTCTTTCTAGAGTTGCTCTGTGCAATTCAGAACAGTGAACTACCTATTGTCACAGCTGTTTTAGAGCCTGGCTGTGAAATATTCAAGGAGGGGTACAGAGCGAAGTAAGCAGAAATATGGCACATTTGTCAGCAAACTGGCCAGCTATTTTTCTCCTAGCAATGTGGAAAGCCTCCTCCACAGAACATAAATTTTGTACTGTGGGCGCAGCTTTAACACACACTACCAGGATATTTAAAGAAAATTACAAAGTTTACTTGGCAAAAAACATTGAAACTGGTAAACATCATGCCTGCCTTGTAACCACAGTGAAACCACCAAGGACAACAATACAAGGTTAGCTTTTCTGTCCATTTATTTAGCCTGGTTTGTTTAACACATGCGCGTGCGCACACACACACACACACACACCAGCTTTCCTACATTATGCATAATGTACCAAATCCCCACTATGTGGTTTGCACAGAAAGTTAAATTCCACCAGGAGCAGTTTCTCCTGTCACTTCAGAACTGCAACCATTTTCCGTCGGATGCAATTCTTAAAACTGCAGGAGCTCTCGGAGGAAAAAAAAACCCTGTGACAGTAGGACCCTGGTGGGAATTCATAATGATACTTGAGGTGCCAGGCAGATAACTGCAGTCCTCTGTCATCAGCTGCAACTGCTATAAAATCTAAGGCTGACAGCAGTGGTGCAGGAGAGCAAAGAGGTCTGCCAAAATGATAAAAAGTCAAAGGACACTAGGTGATATTGGCACAAGCTTTAGAGATGATTCTCATGAAGATCACCAGGCTCAAGAATTATTAATGATGAGAGCCTTATACAGCTATGTGAAATAAGGTTGGAAGCTACCAAGCTATTATACACACATGGACTACAATAAAATGCTACTGTGTGGAATGCTCATGTTCCAGATTCTAGACAGCAATGCCCTATTTTTTTCTTTTTTCTTTTTCTGCAAACCTTAAGGTTTCTCAAACCTGCTGATACCTTTCCCTTTTGTGCAGGATATGTCCAGTAATGTTTCAATGACTGGTAGAGGTTTTCTTCATTTGCATGTGTTTAAAAGTGTTTGTACTCAGCCTTCTGAGTCACAAAATCTCTAAGGTGACATCAACAACAATGATAAAACAAAGGGATATTTAAAATATTAGAATATTAAGACCATTAAAACAAAACTAAATCAACCCAAAGCCACAAAGCAAAGATCAGAAATAAATAAGCCAGGAAACAATGAAAAATTGAGCGGGATAAAGAAACCAGCAAGTAAAAATCAATGTAATCAGAGGCCCCACAAAACCCTCTGCAGCAATACATTACTGCATTTTGTAAGCATCTAAATATTACTATGGAAGGTGTGAGGCAGAGTCCTCTTGGGAGGAAATTCCATCATTTTAGTGCCACTGTTGAGCAGGCTTAAGATTATTTTAAGCGGAGATGCCAGGGACAAAATCTTACGTGAGCAAAGCATGCACTCGACCAATGAGCTATGAGGCTTGACAGTAAGAATATTGCTTAGAACTGTCTACTCCAATTGGCAGCAGTAGTCTATGACCTCAGACCAATATTTCTACCAGGGATCCATTAAGTCATTGGGGTCACCACTCACCAGCATGGCGCCGACATGTGCCATGGTGCCCACCCACACCTCTTATGGCATCCATGAAAGTTCTCTGTAAATATCCCCTCAAAAGTCCACAAGATACAGGAGACTGCTGTGCTCTTCCTGCATGGATTCTGTATGCACTGTCCCGGCCTCTCCTGCATTGAGCACATCCTTATATTAAAAAAAGCCCACATTTCATGGACTGGACACCAGCCATCCCTTCCATGCTGAACAGAGGAGAAATACAAAGAGCTTTTCTTTGTGAGTAAGCAGAGCAGTCACCGATATAGGTGCCTTTTCTCATGGATGATGGAGGCATGTCCGCACCATTTTGTGCATTTTAGATGTGGCAGCCATTTTGTGTTATGCTACACACCACACTGCATCCATTTTGTGACTGGCACCCACAGCCCTTTCTCAAAACTTGAAATGTGCCCACTGGCCCAAAAAAGGTTGGTGACTTCTTCTTTAACCTCTGAGAGTTGAACATGGGACCTTATCTATGTGAATCATATGCTCTAGTCTAGTTACAGGTAGGTAGCCGTGTTGGTCTGCCGTAGTCGAAAAAAAAATTTCCATGGAGGAAACCTGTTTTTCGCTAATCATATAAGCCTGAATCAAGTTCATATGTTATTTTAGCAGAGTCATAAATCTCATTGCGGAGATGAGCAGGGGGCTTAACATCAGTGCAAGTGGACCACTGCACACAAAATAGCTTTTGTACAGTACAGTTCTCATGTGATAAATCGCAACTTAAATATGAGACATGTTTCATATGGTGGAAGATACCTAGGTACAAGAATACCCATGCAGTTGTGGCATGATTGCACTGGTGTTAAGCACCCCTACTACCAGTAGTCTTTAGTGGTGATGATCAGAGCAGAACATCTGGAACAATGATGATAAAGACTTGGATTTATACTTAAGCTGAATGAATAGCCCCACTTCAAGTAAAATGTCCTAGAGAGGCAACTTTGCTCTCTCGAAGGGGAACAATACCTAGAAAGAGGAGGGGGATGTTAGGGGCAAATCAGAGAAAGGAAATCTGGGTCACCTAGGAATAATGAATGATGCCCGTGAATATAGAGTAGTTCACAAGCCACAGCATAAGACAAAACTTGACTGTATTAACGTGTCTAAGATTTAGGTTTGATTCATCAAAGCAGTGAAAATTGAATCACACTGTACACTTTGAAAAAGACAAACCATTAGGTTTGTTTGGTTGGCTTTTTTTTTTTTTAAGCACAGTTGACAGTCCCTCCTGTACTGCTGATCCGGTGTATTATTGTTAACATTATTAGCATTATTTGCGCTGTGCTATTTCTGTGCATGGAATGGTATACACAAATAACGGGGCAGATGGGAATGGTAACTATATTCAGCAGTGATTCACAGGCATTAATGTTTGGCTCAGAGGACTCCTGTTTATGTCAGCACTGCTAAACATTCTACTTAAAAACAAAACACAGAGTTCACTGGGCAAGTCGGAAAGGTGTAAATTAACAGCAAATTCACTCCAGGTTAGCTATTATTTGCATTGCACAATACCCCCTTTACAGTTTGTGATAATGTTGCTCATAAATTTACTTGCAAAATCCTAGTTATTTCACACCCCTGGGGTTACGTGAGTGAAATGGGCTGTCCCTCGTGTTTGTGGGTGGGTGTTGACTATTTGTCTCCATACCAACAGAGTGCTACAGCTGAGCCTGTGAACATGCACAGCGGAATCCAGAACTTCAAGGAGGCCCTGACAGTGGCTTGCAGGGTGTCACTCACTGAGCTGAATGAATATTTATTTATTTATTTATTTAAATATTTCATCCAAAGAGCCAGACACACCATAGATTGTTTAATCTGCCAAAGGCTTGGTTATAGAGGAATATTTTCACCTGGCACCTAAGGATATGTAATTATTTATTAAATTTCTATATCACCTTTCATGAGAGGATCATGACAGGGTAGTTTACAATATAAAAACACAAAAACATATAACACAGTAACAAACAAAAATAATACCCCCCCACCCCAAGTTTAAAAGGCCAAGGAATGTTTTTGCCTGGTTCGTAAAGATATGTAGTGAAGATGCCAGGCAAGCCCCCCTGGGGAGAGCATTCCACAAACGGGGAGCCACTGCAGAAAAGGCCTGTTCTTGTGTTGTCCCCCTCTGGACCTCTCGTGGAGAGGGACAAATCAAGAAGGGCCTTAATGATGATCACAGGGTCTGAGTCAATTCAGATGTGGTCCTTGATGCATTATGGTTCTAAGCCATTTAAGGCTTTGTAGGTCAAAGCCAGCACTTTGAATTGGGCCCAGAAAATGTTTGGCAGCCAGTGAAATCGGGCCAGAATCGGTGCAATATACTCAAACCATCTTACCTCAGTGAGCAACCTGGTCACCAAATTCTGCACTAGCTGAAGTTTCTGAACCATCTTCAGAGACAGCCCCACATTGCAATAATCTAACCTAGAGGTTACCAGAGCATAGGCAACACTAGTTACGACTGTCCCTATCCAGGTAGTGGCACACCTGGCCACCACCTGAAGCTGATGGAAGGCACTAGGCTCCACCAAGGCCCTCTGAGCCTCAAGCAACAGCAAAGGATCCAGAATAACCCCCAGGGCATGTAACCCCATCAAGAGCAGGCCACCTCCTATCCATCCGGTCTAGGCAACCACCCACTAACAGTGCCTCAGTCTTATCTGGATTGAGCCTCAGTTTGCTGGCTTTCATCTGGTCCATTGCTAAGGCAAGACAACAGTTCAGCACACTCACTGGTACACCTGCAGACATAAAGGAGAATTAGAGTTGTGTGTCTATGGAGTTGCTGGCAATGTACTCCAAAACTCCAGATAAGTTAGCTCAGACTTGGGGTGGGTATGGGGCCAATGTGTGATAGATCTGGAGTGTGGATTGTGACATTCAGTATCCAACCCTTCTCCTGCCACATTTTCGGATTCTTCCACATCCTACCGGTACTACATAAACACAATTAATTTTTGTTCTTGAATACAGTCAGTACTATTTTATGTATTCAGGAAGTTGCCTTATACTGAGCCAGAACATAGGTCCATCACAACATACAAATTGATCAGAAAGGAACAAACACTTAAAGTAGAAGTTAAAAAAAAAGGTAGAGAACTCATGTAAGCCTGTCAGTACTTAAGGAAATGGCAGAGTCCCAGGAGAATGGGTTGTTTATCTTCTTCTGCTTTTGCTAACAGCGATATTTTCAGCTTTTCATTTCTGCAGTTACTATCTTTGTCTTTAAAAAAAAAGTTTGAAGAGAATAAAGCCAACTAAAAATAATAATAATAAGACAGAATAAGCCTGCACACTGCCAAATCTCCAACTTGTTTATTTAGAAGCTAGCCCTTCACTGGGGGTGGTGTGAGGGGATACTGCATTTATTTTTTGAGAAAGCAGTTGTATATTTCCACCCTTTGTGGCTAAAGCAACAGGTCACTCTTTGCACAACAACCAGCCTTTCTCCTCTCAGCTGCAAAAGTATTAGGGGTAAAGAATTTTTCAAGTATGAACTTGGAGAGGGTTTTGCAAAGTTCTGCCTTATAAGTGCCTCAATGACCCAGTTGGAACCATTTGTATCATGGCCTACACAAGGGAATGTGAGCAAACAATGAGCATGAAGATACACCCTTCCAGAGTCACAATTGCGGCTCAGGCAGCTCACAGTTCTCTTTACCCATATCTCAGCTTGGAGGAAAGAGGTTGAGGTGCAGAACAGTAAGACAGAATTTATCTGAAGGCAAGATTTCATCCCCTAGCTTACAGCTGCCTGTCTCTATGCAAGGAATTGTAAAGGGGAAATGCAGTTGTATAGAATATGTTTCTAGAATATGCCCCCCCCCAAGCAAGCACAGTCTCAGAGACAGGCACATGCCAGCTTAAGATGGCATCACAGTGCCTCTTATGTGCCATTGAGATTTACATCAGTGAAGCCCACTCCTCCCCAGCCAATGGCAGTATTGTGGGAAGAAGGCACATGAGTTATCTCTGGGCAGATCCACACCGTACAGTTAAAGCACATTCAAAGCACATTTAAAGCACACGGCCTAAAAATCCTGGGAGCTATTGGTTCCCCCTCACAGAGCTGCAATTCCCAGCACAATCCAAAGTGTTGACATTGACCTTTACAGCCCTAAACGGCCTTGACCTTGTATACCTGAAGAAGCATTTCCCATATTGTTCAGCCTGGACACTTTCAGCCTTTCCAGTTCCAAAGGCATTCTGGCAGTTCCTTCACAGTGAAAAGTGAAGTTACAGGGAACCAGGCAGGAGGGCTTTTCAGTGATCACACCCACCCTGTGAAACACCCTCCCAGCAGATGTCAATGAGTTAAACAACTATATTACTCTTTGTAGACATCTGAAGGCATCCCTGTTCTGGGAAGCTTTTAATGTTTGGGTTCCCCCCCCACTTTCCTTTTTGTTGGAAGCTGCCCAGAGTGGCTGGGACAACCCAGTCAGATGGGTAGAGTATAAGAAATAAAATACTACAGTGGCACCTCGGGTTAAGAACTTAATTCGTTCTGGAGGTCTGTTCTTAACCTGAAACTGTTCTTAACCTGAGGTACCACTTTAGCTAATGGGGCCTCCCGCTGCCGCTGCACCGCGCCGCCGTGCGATTTCTGTTCTCATCCTGAAACAAAGTTCTTAACCCGAGTACTATTTCTGGGTTAGCAGAGTCTGTAACCTGAAGCGTCTGTAACCTGAAGCGTCTGTAACCCGAGGTACCACTATACAAGTAGTAGTACTACTAGTACAGCTCCCAGGATCCGGAGGGTGGGGGATTTGCGTGCTTTAAATATGTGCTGAATGTCCTGTGGATATATGGAGTGGGTCTGCCCTCTGCCACTTCTTCCTGCAATATACAAGGAACCACATCAGACCATTTTCAACTGTCTCAGAATCGCAGGGAAACACACTGTGACATCAGACGGGGCAGGAGAGGAGAAAGGACGATCTGGCAGCTGGTGTGAGTGGGAGCAAGCAGCCTTAAGCACAGTGTGCAAAACGCAGCAGTGAATGACACTTCCATTTTTATCAGAAGCTAAGCCTGGGGAACCTTTAAAGCCAGAATTGGATATGCTGCTTTAATATTTGTGTGTTGCCGTCGTCGTGCCCCCCCCCACTTATGGCTGCTTATATCACTGAAGTGAATTCAAATTAAACGCAGGTGGCTCATTTGAAAGCATGGTGAGGCATCCCCACTAAACCACACAGGGAACCTAAAAAAAAAATATCACGAGAAATAACTCTGGATGTAAGTTTCTATTTCTGTAATGTTAAAAACTCAATTTTGATTTTACAGTTAATATAGTAGCAGCCACTAAGTCCTTAGTTCACAGTGTGGGGATTAAGCTTTACTGGGTGCACACAGTAATCTTTGCAGGTAGATGAAAGCTTACATCTAAGCAATTGTTAGAAGCAGATGAAAATCCACCGCAAGCCTAGCTGCAACCTACCTTTAATATAATGTAGGGGGCATAGAGCAGCTGCTCCAGAGTAAAGCTAATTTATCCAAAGGGGAGGCAGATCATGAAACAGTTTCTATGTAGTGGCATCGTTGGAAACCTCAATGTTGCAAGGATTAGCAGCCATAGAAATAGCATTATTGGCAGGGAATTACCATAGAGGTGGCATGGTCTTATTATCTAGCAGTGCCCAGGGCACAGAGGCTAAAGTATCACCAGCTAAGTTAGCTGCACCAGGTTTCCTGGCTCTCAGCTGGACGCTGGATTTTTGTGATTAATGAAAATGGTTAGCAAGGTTTAGGTAGTGAGGGAAGGCAATGCTGGGTTTATTGGAATAGGCTCTGGTAATGGCAAGATACAGCAAATTTGGCAAGGCAGCAGCAGCAGCAATGGCAGTAGGTATGACCTGGAAGATTTTCAAAAGGGTAAAGCCTTATAATGTGACCTGGTCTGGCCTATTGAGTGTCCGTGGCTCTCTTTTAGGTCCGGCTGTTCTTGCCATTTCCTCCTTTCACCAATGGCCCACAAAACAAGTCCTTGCTTGGTATCATTCCTGTTTGGTTCAGGAACTGCAGTGGGTGTAGACCCAGGTTCAAAAACATAACCACCGTAGGTAGCTTATGTGGCAATTAGACATCAACCTTGATAGAAGACAATATGGCATTAAAAATGTAATGTATTTTGTAAAAATAAAATAAAATCCCAGTAAGTATTGCAGTCTAAGCCTAAAAGTCAGACCTACCTTCCTTCCTTCCTTCCTTCCTTCCTTCCTTCCTTCCTTCCTTCCTTCCTTCCTTCCCCCTCTTTCCTAATGTAACAGCTTCTGTAATCCCTACATTCACATGGCATCATATCACCCTGTGCAGCATATTTTAATTTCTATGCAAGTAATGCAAATCTACATATTAAATCTTTTCACAAAACAGTGACAGCTATTAAAACTGATGAAAGCTGGCTGTGGAGCGATGCTGAAAGATCAATACACATTCCAGCTTGCATAGGATCAAACTACTCTCTTTGTAGTTCATCAGAGACGGCACTTTCCCAGAGCTGTTTATACTGAGAGTTGTTTTTTCTGTGTGTGGATCAATAGACAGCAATGGAATTAATGGGCTAATATTTTCTAATACAACGTTGTAAACACAGACAATTGTTGACAGGAGTTGCCTGTTTGCTGCCATCCCCCCCCCCCTTTCTATCTAACCCTGAACAAAGCCTGTTTTTAAGGTATGTATATCTAGTTTGAGAGTGCAACCTGCTTCACACGGGGTTTTTCTCACTACAGATTAGATGTCACTTCAGGGTAGCTCTGGTAGGGAGGAAACAGGCATGAAAATATAAATAACATAACTGGGGATGGACATGTCCCCATTTTCTTGTTTTGTTCACACAGGAAAATGTGCCATATGAAATCCCCCTCTTGTTAGAGCTGCCACTGAAATTTTGAAAATAATAATAATAATAATAATCCCAAGTTTGAAAACAGGCGAAACATTTGAGAAGTTGCAAGGGAGACTAAAAAAATAAGAAGACAATGAAGATTCTTCCTAAAACCTGCAGCATATGTAGGGAAATTCATATATTCTTTGGCCTTTACCAGATTTGTCTGAAGTGAACTCAAATCACATTGGGAGGTTTCAGTTTTGAGGGAGGAAACACCCCCCCCCCATAAAAATAAATAATCAGAATGACTTACTGGAATTCCTCAGTTAAGGGACAAGGTCTCTCAGTTTCATGAAACAGAGGGGGGGATTATCTGAGGAACACTAGAACAAAACCAATTGCAAGTCCTCTCATCATTCTGGTGAATAGCAACTTCAGCTACTCTGCTTATAAGCTATTTTGCAAAGCATAGCTGCCAAGTTATCCCTTTTTTAAAGGGATTTTCCCTTATGCTGAATAGGCTTCCTCGCGAGAAAAGGGAAAACTTGGCAGCTATGTTGCAAAGACTTCTTGCTGCCTTCAATAAGTAGCTGTGATGAGAACACCTTAGCCAGTGAAACCCACTTGTCTGGTCAGATCTGTTGAGATTGAGACTGAAAAGCAATTTCTTACTATAAAAATCATTTATGAAGGCAGCCTGTCTCAAATAATTCCATTTCTATCGCTTAACTGGGGAGAAAAAAAAGTGACACTTGACAGGAAGAAATCCACAACGTGACCACTGTGGGTCATTCATCTCGCACAAAGATTTTAGCACAGCACAAAGACTTAGGACATTGTAATGGGTTGGAGGAGGCGGGGAAACACTATAAATCACATTTTTCCCTAATGGAAGTCATTCCTTTCAAACAAGGTGAAAGTCTTAACCAAGTGGAAGTTCTCATTTAAGCTGATAAATGGAAGCAATAAAGCTTGAAGCCTTTCCCAGTTTTTACTAACCAATGTGTCCCACTCATAAATGGAAGATTAGTGAAAGTTATGGTGGATGAAAGTCTTTCTAACATCCCTGGTATCTCGGCCCCAAATTTGACACACTGATGGGCAGTCACATTCCATGTGCACGTCTTCCCCATTCACATAGACACTAGGGCATGCAGGCCTAAAAATTTTTGGCATCAAAGGCAAGGCTTCCCAAACCTTGGTCTCCAGCTGCTGGTTTTTTTTTTACTAGAGTTCCCATCATCCCTGACCACTGGTCCTGCTAGCTAGAGATGATGGGAGTTGTAAACCAACATCAGTTGCAGACCCAAGTTTTGGAAACTAAGGGACTGTGCAGATAACAGGAGTGGACCCCTCTCCTGCCTTGCCTCCCCAGAGTCTGTTCCTGGACTCCCCCACCGCAAGCTTTCCTTCAGTATGAAGTCTCTAGATAGGATTTCTGCCTGGTCACAACAGAGGCATTCCTTCTGTTTCCCACATTGCCAGCTCCCAAATACAACTCAGTCTCTCCTGTTTTAATTGTAGCAGCTGAGCTCAGTGACTCTGCTGTACTTGAGAATGCATCCCTCCCTGTGTACTGTTTTAAGTTGCCCACGGCTCTCTCCTGTTCCTGACAGTCTCTTGGGTCACCTCACATATCACTGAAGAATGCATTAATAAATATCATGACTAAAATGGCACCATTAACTAATCAAACCGAGAAAAGCAAAAAGTAAAGATCAGAGTTCTCTAATAATTTTGCTTCTTCTACTACTGAATCATCACCAACATCGTCATCTTGCCCTCATGCTCCCTTAGAAATGTATTTTATTTTTTATGCAGATGCATAGAGGCCTTTAATATTAATGAGAGCACCACTTGCTCATTAGGAAGTGAAGGCTCAGGGGTTTTTTTAAGCATCAATACTGTTACAGGACATGTGGATTATACCAACAGATTTATTGCCCTTTTAGTCAAATAAACTGCAAAGCATGCCTAATAAACAACCTACTGGCTCAACTCCATTCACACCATGCAATATCTTTCAAAAGCTGCAAAACCACTACATTTTTAATGACCTAGACCCCACCCAGCTTTTCTCCCCCAAACCCCCTAAATTGCCTTTTGATAAGAGAGTAGCACTTGGCACACAGGAGCAACGGACACTAAGAGAGCATGTTGGACTTGGCAAAGAGTTTTGTTTCCCTTTGCCAAAAGAGGAGGAAGTGGAAGAATACTTACCTAAGTGCTGGGTGTTAATAGCTCTCACTGTGAAAGTTCTCTCTTTCCTCCTATCAATTTACTTGATAACCTCCCTGTTTATTTGGGGCACTCTGTTTGACTAGCTGCAGACTACTTGCCCATGAACAAGTGTGACACATAAACATGTTATACAGTACTGATTCTTAAAAGGGATTTGTGAAAATTGCCCCTCTCCATGGAGCTTTCTTCTTTTCTGCCCTTTGGGTCTTGGCTACTGCCCACAGTGTCCTTGCTTATAGGAGCAGACAGCATAAATCAGCTGTACGTTCAGAAATGCATCCAAATGTGGATGCCGTCCATTACTTCCAATGGGATCTATATTCAAATGCACACCCCCATTCATAAGCTAGCTTGCTTAAGTGTCTGCATTGATATATTTCCCCTTCCCCCATTGATAAAATCAGACATGAGAGGGGTTCAGGCTTGTTACCCACATCTGGAAGAACAATATCAAATCTACATATTATTGCAGCATCCCTAATTCACAGAGTTTTTCTTAATGGGTACCTTATGCAGCAAGGCACATCCCTATATCGTTCATCATTCCCAACCATTGACCTTTCTGAGTAGTGTAGTCTTCTGGAAGGTTGCTACAGATATTTGTTCAACTGCCTTTCAGAAAGAAGCCAAACAGTTCTTGATAAAAGCAAGTTTCTTAGGATGCAACAACACACAGGGCTGCTTGCAAAAGCAGCATGCCTGTGTTGACTTTTCACCTTTTCCTTTTGAATTGGGTAGAATCTTTTACAGTATACTGTGGGGAAGTAGGCAGGAGTCTGTATATTGTAGGTACTATACCATACTAGGGGTGGGAAACATGCGATGCTCCAGACGTTATGGGAATCCAGCTGTCAATATCCCAGTGGCTGGGGCTAATGGGGAATGGAGTTTAATGACATACTGAGGGCTACAGGATTCCCATCTCCATATTATATGGAAGAAAGGAAAGGCCAAGCAAAGGGTTTGCTCATGTGATATGAGCAAAATCCAGTTAAACCTGAAATGATCAACAATGAAATTATAGAGTGCTGAAGCAGGAAATATCAAGTCATAAACTAGGGGGAAACACACCCACATGGCAGTATCCCTTTTGCCCAAATATAAAAGAGACAGAAGTTTTCCCCATGTTTCTCAGCAGCTTACACATGAAGTTAAAAAGCAAAATCAGATAGATACTCATTAGGGTTCTCTATGTCCGCATTTGCAATGTTTAGGTGATGAATTGTTATCTCTTCTCCCTCTGTTGAGAGAAGTGCATTTTACCACAAAATTAAGATAGGCATCTAATTAAGCAGGGTTTTCGTATGACTGGTCAAACCAGGGGACACATCAAGTAAGAAAGGGAAATGGATTTTAAATAGAAGTAATTGGAGACTCATTCCTAAAGGTACTATTCAAGGTTTCTACTTTCTCAGATTTTAATGATGCACCTGAATGCCTGAAGAGAAAACACAATAAGGTCACTGGAATCTGCCTCGGTTTTAATGTACAAGGCAAGAAAGGGCCTTTGCACAAATGGAGCATTGGTGTCACATTGCATTTCCCGCAGTAAAACATTTGGGATTAAAACATCAGGCTCCAAAAAGGAATGTGAGAACTTGTTTTTTTATTTATTAGAAATTTATAAGTGTTAGCTAGGATAGAAACACTTTTCCATTTAAGTCCTGGAAATAGCTGACCTGCAATTTAAACAATAATTTTTAGCAACAGGCTTTCTTTACCTAAACTGCTTCTATGTCTCCCATGTGTTCCACTGACAACCTGAGAAGAGTTATATTAATATGCCAAGAGTTACATAAATTATTATTTCGTTCCGGAATATAATGTGACAAGGATAGTTCACAGCACAACAATGGATGCAATCTATGCAAAAATATGCAACTTGAAAGTGCGTTGACTTCAAGGGATGCATAACTGTATGGTGTTATTTCTATGCTCAGATTAGTCTCTAAATTCTACCCTGCCCATAGATGAATGACCCATGGTTTATGAATTTTGAGGGTACTGCTCCTTATTTATTTATACAGACATTTATGCCCTTCTAGTGTTAATTGCCACTCAAGGTGGCTAACTATTAACACCAACAGTAAAATACAACAATGCTATGAAAACACAGCATAATAATAACAGGTGCAACATAGGCATTGGATAATAAAATTATCTATCAGATGAACAAAAAGGCTGCCTAAAACAAAAACAGGATTGCTGTATGGCAAATATTGCAAGAGAAGCAGGCAACCGAGCCTTGTTCCACGATTTAGGCAAGGCCACATTGAAGCCCCTTCTCTCATCTTCCCCAACAGAGCCTTCACTGCAGAAAGAACATAGAACTCTCCATCCGATTTTTAAGCACCAAACATGCTGGCGTGTGAGGAGGTGATTTTCAAGGTATTCTGGACCTAAGCCAGTCAGGGTTTTAAAAATCATCACCATGTCTAAACTTGATGGGGCTGTGGGACTCATGACAATAACCCTCTGAGCAAACTGGGTTCCATCTACTCTCTTGAAAACATGCTTCACCATTCCATTCCATTCCACTGGGCAGAGAGAACCTGATTACGTACTAAACATTATTTCAATACCTTTTGGCGTGATCTTTGATGTTCACCTCGAATAGGAGAATGATTGTCTCCCCACCCCAACTGAATTCAATTAGACTTAAAATTCCCCAATGTATTTCGAATAAGATTGTTTGCTTATAAAGGACACTGCCTTTATTATATAATAACATGTAGCCAGTATTGAAAGCCATATAATCGTAATAGCCACATTCAGTTTTCCTGTTGAACATGCAAAACCTATTCAGTCTTAATTATGACATTAAAAGGGAGTTCTAACATATGGTGCTCCCTTAAAGGCTTTTGCATATATTGTATTTTTATAGCATTTAGCCCTGGGTTGCTGCCATCTGTCCCCAAGTCGGCTTAAAGGTAGTTTGAAGATATGCAGTAGGAATCGCCCTACACGGAAAGATAAGTAGAGTAGATCATGGATGCCTTTTTTGTTGGACAGTTGTGTTGCTAGAGTAGCAACCTTCTGAAGGTAGAACAACATGCTTATGCATGTCATGCAGAGATAGTGGAATTAGTACGGTAGGTGAGCAGGAAGGGGGAGGGAAAAGCTTCTCATGCTGATTTTCCCTCCAGTTCCTACCCCACAAGCCTTTACCATCAGCTTGTTCACAGTCGTTCAAAGTCAGCTACAGCAGGGTGGGGGATGGAGCAATGAGTGGGGAAAGGGCAAAGTATTCCTTGGCCTGCTCAAAGAATGTCCTCTGCAGATGTTCTCACATTACTGTTATGAAGGGACAGAGATAGAAAGGCGCTCTCTCTCTCTCTCTCTCTCTCTCTCTCTCTCTCTCTCTGTGTGTGTGTGTGTGTGTACACACATACACATGCATTCATGCATGCATACATGCATACATACGTACATGCATACATACTGTATGTATTTTCCCAGCTCATGATTTTTATTTTGTATTACCAAATCAGTTTGATTTGGGGTGGCAGTTTCTGGGTTTCCTGGGTTGGAATTTCAGTAGCTAACATAACTGATAAATTATATTTATTTAAATTTACTGCATTTTGCCCACTGTCTATCTTTAGCCGCCAAAGCAGTAGTTTTAGAACTGCCTCGAATCATGAACAACAGCAAAGAGAGAGAGGCTCCTCTCAGCCTTCCAACCATAATGCGGCATACTTGGTGCTATGACTCCATCAGTGGTGACAAATGCATCAAAAATGGAATGGGTGTCCTTGCTGTGGGGAAGTCTATTTTTAACTAGAGATGACTCATTAACTACTGGGGTCTCCCAAAAGCTACATCTGTCAAATTGTAATGGGGGGGGGGGGGAGAGCGGGTAATAAGCAAGGTCACGTTTGCTGAAAGCTGATAATGGGGATGTGATTTTTTTTTTTGCTTTGTCACATTGAAAGGCAGTGATCCTTGCAAATCCTCCTGTTTTGACAAATGGTTTGTCACAGAAAATTTGCTTTGGAAAAACCACCCCGTCCTTCTGAAATCACCCAGGCTTATTTTACAGTTTGCACTGTACCAATTTTATGTGTAAAGAAGTATGCCACTAATTCTGTGTGCACAACTAATCATTTCCCACCGGGGGGGGGGGGAATGATGATGAATAAGGGAGGCTTGTGAAGGCACTCTTAGAACCAAAATGCAGCACAGAAACAGCATGTATCTCTGAGTGCCAGTCCTTAGGCACTGAAAATGGCTCCATCATGCACAAGATCAGCAAGCTTGAGGGAACCCTAGGGTTTGCAGAACTACAAGAATAAGTTTCGGGATAATCCCAAAAACATCTAAATGAGGACTGGCCATGCGCTCATTGGGTAAGGAACTCTTATAAAAGATGGGGGATATGCCCCTCTCTCAGGGATGGGGAGTCTGTGGCCCTCCATATGCTGCTGGTCTGCAACTTCAATCAGTTCTCACCACTGATCATACTGACTGGGGTTGATGGGAGCTGGAGTCAAATAACACCTGGAGGTCACAGGTTCCACATTTCTTATATAAAAAGAACACAATACTGTAAACAAACAAACAAACAAAGCAAAACACTGGAGATAACATACGTAGCATAAATCAGTCAAAGCCAAATGCTACATGATGTTTTAATAGGATACCCAGATGTAATATAAAGCACTGTACTATTGCAATTTTTTAAAAAAAAACAATGGCAAAAGAATAGGATTGGTTCGTGCTGGCCGAGGTCACTGGGTCATATATGAACAGCTGTAACTTTTTACAATAACCTGTAAGGTGCACTGAAAAGAAATATGATACTTCTAATCAGCTGCAGGATCAGATTCTGCACCATGCATAACCTGGCTTTGACCTGAGCAACACCATAGGAATGTAAACAAAAGGAAGTAAAGACTTCAACAATGAGCCTTGAAAAGGATAGATGAATTTCTTAAATACTCAAAAGATTCCCTGAGACAGCCACTGATAAAAACATGTATTTTAAAGCAAAGAAACAGAAGAAAAGGGGAAAGCCCTTCCAAATTAATTTTAACCTGTAATGAAATGGAGTTGCAGCTTCCACTATTTTACAATTAGTACTGCAAATCGGAAGAAGCCACCTAGTACTCGGCATCAATCAAAGGGGCCAACAAGCAGGAATATGTACCAGTCAAGATAGCTATAAGCCTTATTTTCCATGCCTGTGGTTGCAACCTGAGAAAACAGGTTAGCTGACTTGCCTTCCATGGGCAGAAACCTCTGCTGTCATTGGACAAGAAGACTGTCATGTATGGATCATTTGCAACATTCTGTGATACTTCATATTTTTTTGCCTTTTCATTGGCAGGTGATACTTTTGTACAACATATGACTACATAGGTGGAATCAAAGTTAAAAACTTTGTGAAAATGTTTTTTTATTGTTTTGAAAAATGCATTGAATTTGCTATAGCTCACAGTTGCCATCTAGTGTCACAATTGTATACTGCACTTTACAACACATTCAAAACGTTTTATTTGCAGTCCATGGTTTTGCTACTGTTTATGAAACGTGACCAAGTGTTTGCAACATACTTATTAATTATCACACTTCCATTCTTCTGCACAAGATTATATTGGTCATTATTGCTTTCATTTTCCATTATTGTTTTTATTTTCCATTACAGGTGCTCTTCTTTACTGGCTTTTCTGCTTTTTCCTGGCTTTTTCTTTCCCTTCTTCTTGACTTCCCCTACTTTTTCACCCATCAAAATGTAGACTTGGTGAAGTGTGCCAGCGTGAAATTTTTGGCATTACTTTACAAAACAGCAGACTTCACTGGGAATTTTAATAGGATAATATTTCACTCACTTTGATTGTACACCGCCCTAATAGACCTCTGCACAGCCCTTAATGTGAGAAATCGAGCTGGACTGTCTCCCTCCAGAGTGCTGAGCACAGTGTTTCTGTGTTGCTAGTGATGGCAATCCCCCCATATACTGTAAAGGAAAGGGTGTGTGGATACCAATAGCAACTTAGCTTGACATTCTTCAAGATGGCTTCCCTCCCTTTAATATGAGCTTTCATTCACTGTTCTCCTATTTTCAGAAGGTGAAGAGCAAGACTAGGAACGGATGTAAAGCACTGAGTAAGAAACCCATATAAAGTTCAAGCTATCCCAGAGGCATCTCTTATTATTAGGGAAAGATCCTTATCTGAAGGAGGGGAAATTAAATGCTTTAATCAAAGAGTTTCTGAAACCCCACAGGCTAGGACTCCCAAAGCAAGCAGGCTCTTCAAAACAATTCAGTTATCAGCAATAACTCTGCTGTACTACAAAGCAACACCCGGAGCTTCTAGTGCAATCGGCACTGGATTTGGCCAGAATAAAACAAGAGATGAATCCAAATCATTTTACAAAAGTTTGTTGAAAATGGAGTTAGAGATGCTGCCCACACAATAGTAGTCTACCCCTTCACAACACAAGCCAACTGGCCACTTACGGTGGCCTGCCATCCTCTTTTCTGGCCGTTCCAAAGTAGCAGCAGAAACAAGAAGTTTGCTGAGTTTCTACTGGACCATCACATCTGGTTGGGACCTAAAGGGAACCTTTAGGCACAAACCCTTCACTGCTGGGTGATCTCATCAAATTGCACACATAAATTGTCAACCAAGCAGCAATTCATGAAGCCAGGTGGTACAACCAAAATGCTTCCAACAAACCTCCAATCCCATGTCTTGATTTGAGTCTAGCTGCTGCCAATGGAAACAGAGCAAATGCTTGGTGATCCACTGGGTTTGTGGGGGGGGGGGAGAGAGAGTAGTTCATGCAAGCCTGAAACCTGCCAACACTGGTTCAAGTTCAAGACACACACTCACTCCAAAAAGGGAGATAGCTTAACTTGTCTGGCCAGTGCCCCGCATAAAACAAGTGTGTGTGTCCTGGAGCACAAACACACACAATTATTCTGCAGTGCAGTGGTGCCTTGCGGTAAACCAGGCATCCCCAAACTGCGGCCCTCCAGATGTTTTGGCCTACAACTCCCATGATCCCTAGCTAACAGGACCAGTGGTCGGGGAAGATGGGAATTGTAGTCCAAAACATCTGGAGGGCCGAAGTTTGGGGATGCCTGCGGTAAACATTCAAGATTCAAGAGCTTCTCAGCATAAAACAGAGCTTCTCAGTAAAACAGAAAAAATAGAGTTTCTGTCGGTGAAGAAGCTGAATTCCATGCTGAGGGACATTCAGAAAGGAACTGTAAATATAACTGTCAATATCATAACGCCGCCACAAATCAATGGCCCAACCACACTTTGAATAAGGTGTTCAACCACATTCCTTGGTGTGTGGAGTCCCACAAGGCGCAATCCTTTCCCCGATGCTTTTTAATATCTTTCTGCGCCCCCTTGCCCAGATTGTCCGGAGTTTTGGGCTGGGTTGTCATCAATATGCAGATGACACCCAGATCTATCTGTTGATGGACGGCTGCCCTGCCTCGGCCCCGGACACACTCACCAAGTGCTTGGAAGCTGTGGCTGGATGGCTACGTGGGAGCCGGTTGAAGCTAAATCCTTTGAAGACAGAGGTCCTCTGGCTGGGTCGGGACGACATGGGGTTGGGGGGCCAACTCCCATCTCTTGCAGGGGCTCAATTAGTGCCAGCACCTTCTGTCAAGAATTTGGGTGTAACCTTTGACGCCTCCCTTTCCAGGGAGGTGCAGGTTGCAGCCACAGCTAAGGTGGCATTTTTCCATCTCCGCCATATCAAGTAGTTGGTCCCTTACCTCTCTCGCCCTGATCTGGCCACAGTGATCGATGCGACGGTCACCTCCAGGCTTGATTATTGTAACTCGCTCTACGTGGGGCTGCCCTTGAAGCTGACCCAGAAACTCCAGCGGGTGCAGAATACCGCGGCGAGGCTCCTTACGGGATCCTGGCCGCGGGATCACATTCATCCAGTGCTTTACCAGCTGCACTGGCTCCCGGTGGAGTACAGGATCAGGTTTAAGGTGCTGGTTTTGACCTTTAAAGCCCTATGCGGCTTGGGACCCTTGTACCTACGGGACTGCCTCTCCTGGTATGCCCCGCGGAGGACCTTAAGGTCCACAAACAACAATATTCTGGAGATCCCGAGCCATAAGGTGGCTAGATTGGCCTCTAGTAGAGCCAGGGCCTTTTCAGTATTGGCCCCAACTTGGTGGAACACTCTTTCACAGGAGACCACGGCCCTGCGGAATTTGTCATCTTTCCGCAGGGCCTGCAAGACAGAGCTGTTCCGCCTGGCCTTTGGGCTGGACTTAGTCTGACCCCTGTGTTTTTCCTCCCTCATGGTTTGGATTTATGGACTACTTAAAATGAGGCTGCATTTTAAATTTTAATACTGTATTTTAATCTGTATTTTAATTAATTGATTTTTATGTTTTATTGTAATTATATTGGTGTTAGCCGCCCTGAGCCTGGTTTTGACTGGGGAGGGTGGGGTATAAATAAAAATTTATTATTATATTATTATTATTTATTATTTCTATCATAGAGCTGAGAAGGCTTCAGCAAAGGAAACAGGAATCATAACGAGACTGAACAACTCCTGTATCAGGAAAGGTTAGGGATTTGTTATTTTAGAACAAAAATGGGTGTAAAAGAAAACATGGTAAGAGGTGTATAAAATTAGGCATCATGTGAAGAAAGTGGATTTAAAAAAAAAATCCTCCCTCTCTCATAATACCAGAACCCGGAATCATACAATGAAGACGAACGCTGGCAGATTCAGGGCAGTCAAAACTAAGTATTTCTTTAAATAGCTGGACCACAGAATTCCCCCCCCCCCATGACATACAGCAATGGCCACCAACTTGGATAGTGTTAGAAGGGGTTTAGACAAATTCATGGAGAATAAGGCTATTGGATACTTTGGGAAATAGGATGTTGGGCTGGACGGGCCATTGATGTGATCCAGCAGGGCTGTTCTTATGTTTGTATGAGCTGCAGCCCTTCTCCAAAGGGCCCCACACCGCCTCCCCACAGCAACTGTCTTTGGCACCCACAGTGTGAGAACATATTCTGCAACATGCTATGGAGGCTGCCAGAAGCTGCCTTTCTGCAGCAGCCTTAAGAGGATGGGCCAGCAGACACTGCATCCTGAGCACTGGGGATGCCCACCTGCCTGGTTTTCCGCAGCCAAAATGATTATTGTTATTATGATTTAGGGCACTCCGCTCTCCGCTCTGAGCAAGCCCTGGGAACAGCAAATTTGGAGTAGCTGAACCTCATGTTGTGCTTCTTTCCATTCAAAGGCATCAGATAACGCAACAACAGAAAGTGACCAAAGATTTGCAAAAAATATGGGGAAAAATGGGAAACCAGGGGTGGGGGTGGGGGTAAGCCTGATGGATCTAAATAATCTCAGGAGTGTAAAAACTGAAAATGATGTGAATGTATAAGAATACTGTTTTAAAAAGTGAAATGTTTTTTTTAAAGAAAGTGACTAAAGATTAACACTGCTCAAAATAAAATAGCTGTACTGTAGTTCACAATAGCTCTGACATAAAAAATGAACAATAGTCAGGAGAAAGGCAAGTATTCTCTTACAGCAGTGCAAATTTAGTCATAGGAGACTTCCCCTCCTGCCACACATAGGCGTACTGCAGAATCAGCCAGACCCAAGTTAGCTAATGAGGCCCTGTGTTCCTTCTATCTTACTCTCCTTCTCTTTGTCTCTTTCCCATGTGTGTCAATGAGATGGGAATCCTTGGAATTGTCACTGGCGTGTGCCATTTCTACATCTGCCCATACTCAGAAAGGGGTATTTGGTATTTTTGGTCTTGGAATGCTCATTTATGGATTAAATCTGCATATTAGATGGTTGTGACATTCCAGTGTTATAAGGGAATTCCCTTATCCTGCCCACAGGGAATGGTATGGATATAATTTCACCACTATTCCATTCCAGTCACTCTCCTGCTCTTCCCATATCTGACTAATGCCTGATCTTTCATGGCACAGCTAAACCAGTGGTCAGCCTAGGCTCATGCTCCATAGTGGTGGTGCTGGAGAAACCCCAAAGCTAATTACATACCTTCAAGTTACTTTTGGGGGGGGGTTAATGTTGACGTGCCTTCTCTCGGAGGGGTGAATTTTTTTTTGGCATATGTTGTGGACATGTTCACATTGTTTTGATGCTGTTTCCCCCCCCCCCCCCAGGGTGCCACCCCCACCCTTTGAATTCACTGACTTTTGCTTCATTTGTCCACACTCTTGATGAATCCTGTGGGCTGTGGTGACCAACATCATTCTGTTGCTGATGTCACTATACATCTGACATGATGACATAACAGACAAATATTCAAATCAGGTAGGTTGCCACAGCCAATAGAATAAAGTGGCAGCGAGGACAGATGAAGCTGAGCACAGCAAGGAGGGAGAAGAAAGGAGGCCTCAAGCTATGCAAGAGGGTGTTGATGTTTTAGCCCAACAACAGAGTTTTGCCTTTTTGGGGCACTCCCAAACAACCGATTTCCAGCTCACGTCTGCACACTGTTACACCTTAAGCTTCTGGATACCCCTGTGGAAGAATGCTGTTCAAAACACAGTGGAATAATTATAACAATAATAATGTACCCAGAGCCTTCCTTCCTTCCTTTCTCCAAGACGGGTGCCCTCCCACTTTTCTCTCCTGATCAGAGTGTGGGCAATTAAGGAAGGAACAGGGAAATGGTGCAAAAGAAGCAGCAGCCAGGGTGATATAAGGGCACTGAACAATATCAGGATGCCAAGTCTGAAAGGCAAGTAGTTTGGGAGAGAGTAATTTGTTCAACTGCATTGAATGTGCTGCTTCGAAGTGAAAACCAGATCACATACAATCCAAGGGCTACATAAAGGGCTGCTGCAATGCTCTGAGAGAACACTACGAGGCATGATGCTGTGGAGGTGCCATGGCTTTTGCACCTGATTTTCCCTGATTTTTGCCTTGCACAGCAGATTACAAGGTACCCAACCACATCTGGAAATACATGTGCAGGCGCACGCACACACACAGACACAGAGACATCCGCACATTATAGGGCAACCAATCCTAACTCTCTGACAAATACATCCATATGAGAGACATGTATGCAAGATGTTTGTTACATTTACATCTCGGGCGCGAACCTACAAAGCAACGGGCATGATCCAACCAAACTGAAGCAGTAATAAATGCCACTGAGTTCAATGGAAGATCCCATTGAAGTCAAAACACTTGGAGCTGCTTTGCTTTCAGGGGATTGTGTGTGAAGCAAGCAAAACTAAGAGTAATATTTGGTGCACACAATCATCTGGAACAGCCTTCCCCAACCAGGTACCCTCCAGATACTTTGGACTCCAACTTCTGTCATAGAATTGTAGAGTTGGAAGGGATCATCCTCAATCATAGGCTGTGCTAGCTGGGGTTGATGGGACTTTCAGTTGACAACGTTTGGAGGACATCAAGTTTGGGAAGGCTATTCTGGGCAAACACTGTAGCCATGCTAGGTCATCTTGCAGGTGGGACTATAGATGTGATTATTAGCTATATCAAATATAAATTATAATCTTATAATTGTACATAAAGACACAATGATCCTTTTGAGTTACTGTACTAAAGAAAGGCACTGTGATGAAACAGTGGCACTTTCTGAAACACATTTACAATTTTATCCTACTTGATTGACATCAATGGGGATTGCTAACCATAAAATAAAATGTTATATTGTTATCAGGATTCTGCATTCCACAAGAGAACCTGGAAAAACAACAACATGGCAGAATTCATCCATTGACATTTAGGTTATATTAGCAATACCAGACTAGTTATTGCGGTGGTATGTGGTTTGGCCTGACAAACACAGTATCTAGTTTGGCTTCGATAATGCCCACAGAGTGCCGCTGATACTGCAAATGGCTGTGTCCTTCCCACTCATGTCAGCTGAACTTGCCCTGTGTAGCGATGTCACTGTGTTCCACATTCCTGGCTCCTACTCGGCATCATAAATTGCCAATGGCAGTAAAATGTGGAATGTTATAACATCACAATATGATGGAAGTTCAGGAGGGATTAGTTACAATGGTAGCTTTCTTGAGTTGTAGCCATACATTTACCCAGAATGTCTAATTTGGTCCAGGGTACATACAATTATTTTAATTCTTACAAATCTAATTTTCCATGCGGTCCCCTCTCCTCCTGTCTTATGCCATGCTGTACTCATTACAGCATGGCATAAGACAGGAGGAGAGGGGACCCCATGGAAAATTAGATTTAATTTAAAAAATGTGTGTGAACAGATATTTAACCTGCTGACTGTAAGAATAAAATGTGTCTACATTACTCATATTCTGAAAACAAGAATTATTTCTCTCTCGCCCCACAGCAAAACATGAAAAATAAAAATATGGCAAAAATTACACAAGACCTTCCCCCATTATCTTTGAAATTTAAGCCTGGGAGACTGTGCCATGTGTCTGCCCCCCCCCTTCTCTTATTGTATGCAGGTGATGAGTACAAAGCTTTGAGCTGAAGTAGATGAATGGAGCAATACAAAGTCTCATAATTGCTTTAGGGGAGGGCGGAAGGGAACAGGAAATAGTCTTAAAATACTCACTTTGACGAATCTATGAAGTATATTACAAGAGCACCAATACTAAGAGCGAAGACTAAGACAACCTGCAAAAGTGAAGAAGAAGAAGAAAATGCAATCACTTTACTGCTTACAGATGAGGCATTCATTCTTCAAACAAACAGGAATGAGAAAACAGTGCAAGAAATTTTATGGTTCCATTTTAATTGCCTTATGCTTTACCGAAAATATGAATAATGCTTGCAGTGCTTGACAAAACTGGGGACAATCCTTGAAATGTATACAACCAGAGCTTGCCAAAGATATTTGTGGGCCTGAGGAAGAAAATCCAGGTGGCATCGACTGGTGGTAATATAATAATAAAACACGATAATGGACGATTTACTGTCTTTTAATGGTGTTCTAACATCTGCAACCTAAGGCAGTCTACCACGCCCTAATATAAATCATACAGACATCCCCCATGTGCTATGGGGTCTAGGCCGTATCCTCTCAGGAAGTGAAGCCTTTTGGTCCCTGGGGTATGGCGCTCTCAGAAATATGACCACAACTCCAGAACACACTTTTCACTAAGACCTGTCAAAGCACCTCACTGCTCTGTTTCATCCACCTTGGGAAAACCTCTTTGTTGACAAGAGGACTTTTAAACATTTTGAGAGCATATTCCCAACTAGGGCTTGTATGCCATTTTGTGGTCTATTAGATTACGGGCAGAACACAACAGGGTCTGACAGGTTGCGGGTGGAACCTTGTGGGGTAAATCAGAAACAACAATGTTATTTGTGGGTAATGACCAATACCAGGCATCCCCAAACTGCGGCCCTCCAGATGCTTTGGCCAACAACTCCCATCATCCCTAGCTAACAGGACCAGTGGTCAGGGATGATGGGAATTGTAGTCCAAAACATCTGGAGGGCCAAAGTTTGGGGATTCCTGACCAATACCAATACACACTATTTCATCAAATACAGTAAAGACCTGAAGTATGTAGGATAGGTTTCACTCTGTTCACAAAACAGGCAGCTATAGATTGCTTTTTATGGTGCTTACTTCCTGGAGAGAGTAGTGGTCAGCTACATTTTTTGTTTTTCACTATGTTCACAATACTATAATGTCGAAGGCAATTATACAAATAAAGCTTTATACAAACAGTTTCTTTGTGGTTTCACATTTATCCAGCACATTTACTATCACGGACAGGTTTTACTACAGACAAAATGTAAGCATGATCACCTGTTGGTTTGAGACTCTGGCACCTGTAAAAAAACATTCCTGTTCAGACAAGCCTACCTACCCTGTTTCCCCTATTTTAAGACGTCATAAAATAAGCCATAGCAGGATTTTTAAGCATTCAATGAATGTAAGTCAGGTAGGTGCTTAGAAAGATGAGGTAATTTTAATCTGTTTTCATTTTTGGACTTTTGCATGTTTTGAAGTAGGGCTGTGGTTTCCCCCCCTTGATTTTACTGTTTCATCTTTTTGTAAACTGCTTTGAGGACTTTCATAATCAAGCGGTGTATAAATTTCATTAAATAAATAATAAACTAAGAATTTTGAAAATGTATGTGCATGTGTGTGTGTGTGTGCGGGCACACAAGCCCAAACAAACACACAATATACATTAATCAATATACCACAGGCAGAGCTGCTAAATTATTAGCACAACTGAGTAAAAGAGAAGTACAGGCTACTGGTCCGTAATCTCTTGCTGGATGCAAGAAGGCTGTAGCTAAAGAGTTAACTCCCCATTGGGTAGAAGTGGGATTAAAAAACTGTTTTTGTAGAGGAAGGAAGAAAAAATATGTGGGATTTGATGAGAATGAGCTAAAAACTGCTTGGTAATAACAGAGCTATGATTATAGAATATTCAAAGGGGGGAATAGAAAAGCCACAGGGGAAATGTTTTGTTTATAACAACGTATGCTCAACCAGTGGATTTAAAATCAATTATAAAAATGAATATGCTCTGTCTCTCTCACTAGCCTATATCCTTTGCCCAGTCACAAACCCTCAGGTCAAAGCATCCAAAGGCCTGGAACACGAGTGTCCATCTTGTATATTTCTTTAAATCGTCCACTTGTACCAGGTACCGCTACAGCGGGAAGGTAAACGGCGTTTCTGTGTGCTGCTCTGGTTCGCCAAAAGCGGCTTAGTCATGCCGCCCACATGACCCAGAAGCTGTACGCCGGCTCCCTCGGCCAATAACGTGAGATGAGCGCCGCAACCCCAGAGTCGGTCACGACTGGACCTAATGGTCAGGGGTCCCTTTACCTTTACCTTTACCAGTGGTGTAGAGATATCATCATATGGAATTGCCAGTTTCACAAGCCAGAGAGTGTTTTGAATTGTACATGCTTCTCTTTGGAAAGGATACATAGCTCAGCGGGAGAGCAAATGCTTAGCAGAACAATGACCCCAGTTTCTCCAGATAAAAAAATCTCAGGTAGGCAGACTTGGGGGAAAATATTCTTCTTTAAGACCTTGAAGCAATGCTGCCAGTCAAAGCAGAGAATGCTAGACAAACTTAATGGAGTGTGGTTTAAGGCAGCTCCTTACAGTTTATATATCTCACAGACGTCAGAGCCAATTTGACAGCTGCGTACATCTCTGCCATTTGTCTCCTGCTAGCGTGCCGAGACTGAGAAGCACACATAGCTTTGCCTTAGACTGACAAAAATCAATACTTTATGTGTAGCGGGGGTGGGTTGGTGGGGAATGGAAATCAAACCCAAAAGGAAATACTGTCCAGGGTCATTAAAAATTGCAAAGGCCTTGTGAATCTTTGCAACAAGCCCCCATTTTAATGCAAGATACCTGAAACAGTGTGAGGAGCACCAAGTGAGTTTTGAGAGGCTTAAAAAGAATCCTATCTGAAACAAATATTTCCACTCGGCTCCCTAAATCAATTAGTTGCATTTATATAACTGCTTAGCCAAATCAACCACTTAGGAAAATAACTCAGTCAGATGTGCATTTTCTATTTTGCTTAATTGACCTGAACAAATAAAATGCTTAAAATCAAAAGTTTTTGGCTTTTTTCTTTTTCTTTCTCTCCCTACAGAAATCTCTCAGAATTACAAATGAAAGGATTTAGGGAACCAAGTGCAAATAGGAAGAGGGGTATCCAGCAGAGCAGTAGAGTGGTACCTCGGGTTGCAAACTTAATTCGTTCCAGAGGTCCGTTCTTAACCTGAAACTGTTCTTAACCTGAGGCGCGCTTTCGCTAATGGGGCCTCCCACTGCTGCCGGTGCGGGATTTCTGTTCTCATCCTGAAGTCAAGTTCTTAACCCGAGGTACTACTTCTGGGTTAGCGGAGTTTGTAACCCAAAGTGTTTGTAACCCAAGGTGTTTGTAACCCAAGGTGTTTGTAACCCAAGGTACCACTGTATCAGTTCTCTGATATCTGGTAGTCACCCCGAACCTATCAGAGAATGGAGAATTGAACCGCCACACTCAGAACCCTTCACATCATTTTCCCTTTGGAGAAGTAGTGGTAGACAATTTCTCAATGATGCTTCCCTTCTTCAAAAAAAAAAAAGTTAAAAAAATGTTGTCAACAAAACAGTCTCCATTAACAAAAGTGTTTAGGCACACAATCTGTGAAGGAGACTGGCAGTTACATAGCTTAAGACCTGCAGTGGGGAACCTTTTTCAGCGGAACAATGGGTTTACCTTTGTTTGAGAGGCTACATTCCCACCATGAAAACAGACACATATCGGTTCCGGTTTCCGCCTGCAGGAATGGCGGACCTGTTTTCCATCCCTCTGACCTTCGTAAGGAATTTGGCGGTTGCTAGGGGAGTAAATGGCAACCCCCTACCCTCTCCGGGGGTTACGGAGAGGGGCCGCTGGCCCGCGATGCCCCCAGACCCACTCCGACTGTTTATGGAGTGGGGGGAGCTTGGGCTGAAGCACTTACGAGGGCCAGGACTCCCGGACGCTAATCTGCATGGCGGGGATTTCCATGGTTAAAGAAGATAATTAGGCTTAAATCTATGGACATACTTCAGAAGGAGGGGCAGAAGCGCTGTTTACTGCTGAGAAATCTATGCTGCTGAGGGTGAGGAGTTAAAGGCTGTATTTCATCTGGAAGAAGGATTGATGGGGACGGAGCGATAAGGGAAGTGAGTTTTTTTTTACTTTTCTTCATATGAGTTACTTCGTACCTTCCCAGACGCGATGTCCTGGCTTGTTTGGAGTGAAAGAGAAGCAAAAGACTGTGTGAGTTGAACTTTATAAACTGTTGTTACTGAGCATATTTGTTAAAGATGTGGAGTTGCCGACGAGAAAAGCCCCCCTCTAGTTGGACGGGAGGAGTGCCTGGACGCGTTCGGAGGATTTATGAGCTGTGACGCACTTTGAATTGGAGCAGCGACCTGAAGCTAAGTTCAGCTATAGGGCAAGGAGATCCATTAATTTACCAAGAGTCTATGGTTTGATGTTTGGATCTTCTGCCTGGAAAAGCTGTAAATTTTACAAAGATCGTTAATCTACATGGTTATGAGAGAAAACGAAAGTGATTTGAGTTTTTTAAGATGGCGCTGCTTTGTGTTGACGACGCAACAGGGAGCTCCAGACCAAGAAGATTTATGGGGAGGCTGGACTGATTAACTCACACAGGAGAAAGAACATTTGTGAAACTTTGTTTGACATTTATCTCAGCAGCTGGGAAACAATCGGTTGAAAGTGGAAAACATCTATGTGACTGTAAGGGAAAGATCTGGATTATTATGAACTCGGAGAGACGATTTGAACTTTAGAAAAAAGACGGCAGTGGACGGTTGCGAGGAATCCCCAATTTCTTGAAGCATGGGAACCCAAAAAAAAAATTTCTAGATGATTTGGCATAACATTCGGTTTGATTGATATATATGTGTATAATTTGAAATAATGAATGTGATATAATTGGTTTTAATTGGAAAATTAATAAAAATATATTTAAAAAAAAGAAAGAAAGAAAACAGACACATATCTCTATCTGCCTTCGAGGCAACAAGAGAAATGACCGGGAGTAGTTCTAAGATGGCGACGGAGGCAGCAGCCTCGTCAGGGCCTCCTGCTTCAATTAAGTTTTTAAGTAGTTTTTAGCCACTTCTTGATTCTAATCTCACATTTTAACGTATTACTGGCTGCCTTATCGCCTCTCCTTGTTTTAGTTTATTGTTTTACTGTGTAGTTTATTTTTTTACTCTTTTATTGTTTTACTGCTCAACCTGACTTACCACAACAATGGACGCCCGATAAAGTTGCCTCTGTGACTGATTTCCAGCTTTGTCTACTGGCTAGAAATTTGGACTAACACATTGCTGCGAAGACTGGGCTATGGCTTGATAGAACTCTGCTAACTCCATTGGAATGTCTGCCAGAAGGAAAAAACGAGGCAGGAATAGCCCAAACAGCATAAATGGGACTCACAAATCATTTAAAGCAGAGAAGCCCTGAAAATCGACACTTTCATCCCCAGCTCGGAAACCGAACGAATCATAAGTAATGATGTCACGGGAACCCCCTCCCCTTTGGGGGCCCCAGGAGATGATCCGACACAGAGGATAGGAACAAGAGGGGTTTCCCCTATCCCAAATGCTGGCCCACCTATCTCCCTAGAACAAGAGTGGAGGAGCTTGTATTCAACTGATTTCTAACCTACACCCCTACCAAGAAATTTGCATAATGTTGGCAGAAACCATGGTCTTAGTTCTTCAAAGACTGAATGAAATTTTGACCAAACTTGTTAACATAGAGGAAAATCTGGACATGTGCTCCCCCCCGCAAACTCTCAAAGGGTTAAAAGGATGACAAGGCACAGCGGCGTCATTGAGCCACCAACCTGAGTCCCGGATGTAATAAGGTCTTGCCAAGTCCTCCAAAAGAATCAGATATTGCTCGAGATTCACCACAATGTGCACAGATGGATGAATCGCAGGGCAATTATGACATCCTTATCCCAGCTTCTGAACTGCCACTATCAAAAAGTAGATCTGGAAAAAATTCCACTTTCTGCCCAGCATAAGAAATACTAAACATTTACTTATGACTTTTAGCAAACCAGTCCTCCCGACTTATGCAGATGAAAAAACACCTTATGGTGGAGTCACTCCCTTCACCCGATAAGGGTCTTCAAGGACGAAACAATGAGACAGCTGATCTCTGGCAGAGAATCAAAGTTAATGTTGAAAAGTGAAACTAAATCAAGTAACAGAAATGGCAGTCACACGAAGGGGGAGGATAAAACTCTGAGTTAGAACTACAAGAGGAGATTAGTAAGCATAAAGTCTGAAATTTCAACTCTAGATGTAAAGACACAGGAGCTGGAAACACAACATTCAAATACACCTAACAGCTCTCCATCACGAAGAAGGCCACATGTGCAACTGTCTGATCTCTGCCCAAGCGACAGTGGTGAAGAGGGGGAGTCTGACAACCCTGACACTCTCATGCTAATAAACTTCAAGGAACCCCATGTCGCCGACAGACAGTTGAAACCACTCAATAGTACCCAGGTTACACACAGACTTTTGCCTAATGCCTCCAAAACGTACGATCCAACTGGTACCCAGATACCCACCCTTACACAGGAGGACCAGTTTTCTCCACTCTATCTCTGGCAGAACAGGACAAACGAGGTCCCTGCTCAGGAAGGTAGCTATTTGCTAGTCAACAATCCCCATTTTTGCAGCACATGCCACCCTAATATTTCCAAAGGCATAGAAGGAACTAACAGCCCCCCAACTATCCCATGAGGGAAAGAGGGACTGACAGTCAACAGGCCAGCATAAGGTCACCCTCCTAACCTGGATTGTAGCCAGATGGGCTGCATCTATCAGGAATACTTGCTTCACTGATTTTTTTTAATCACAATATCACATCATCTTCATTCAGGAAACCTGGACCAGGGATGACATATCATTAAATGGCTATCATTCAGCCCCATCCCATATAGCAGATTTAACGAATCTTTTTAAATCCCTCTTATTAGTTTTTATTCACCCATTATTTATGCTTAATCAAGTATTTTATGTATATGTTTTAATCTATGGTTGGTTTTTGCTCCCATTTATTTAATAATTATTTGCTTAGATTCATATTGTTATGCTATTTATTTAAATGTTTTGCTTATGCTGGTCTGTGACCGAATAAAGTAAATTCATTCAAGAGAAATGACCATGGTTCAGGAACTTTAAAGGAGAGTGTGAAACGGGGACAATGAGGGGTGTATTGTGTGTGGCAGACATGGGCTGGTGAGAGTTCCAGCCGCTGGATAGAAAGTTCCGGAAAGATGCATTTCACTTTTGGGCCTGAGGTTTCCTCACCCCTGCCTTAAGCAAACAAACCCATCTTCCTTGGCCATACCAGGTCAACCAGGAGACCAGAAGTAGAGAAAGGATATGTGCTTCTCCTCTACTATACCTAGACCAGCCTGCTTCTCAGGATGGCCTGCCAACTCCTTCAGCTCCGTAGCCCCTGCCCTTCTCAGAATTGCTATACACAGGCTCCGAGGCGCCATCAAACATGGTTAAGCAGCCCCAGGGGATTGTGGGATGCTATCTGGGACCATCGACAAAATCAGCCATGCAATGAGGAAGAGGCAGCAATGTTGTCACAAAACAGAAAATGAGTTAAAACGGCAAAAGGTGTTAAGAAGTGTGTGCAGCATACTTGGAGATAGTCAATACAGGGTGTGGGTGTGGAGGTTGGGATTTTATATTGTGGTAAATTCTGCCTCTGTCTTGGGCCAAGGAAGAACATAGGAAGCTGTCATATACTGAACCAAAACACTGGTCCATCAGTTCAATATCTTCTACATCAGTGTTCATCAACCTTGAGTCCCAGATGTTGGTGAATTACAACTCCCATCATTGTTAGCCAGCTTAGTCAGGAATGACCAACAACATAGAGAGACCCAAAGCTGAAGAACACTGCAATATTTCAGACAGGGGTTTCTCCCAGTCCTACTGGAGATGCTAGGGCAGGCATCCCCAAACTGGGGCCCTCCAGATGTTTTCACCTAGAACTCCCATGATCCCTAGCTAACAGGACCAGTGGTCAGGGATGATGGGAATTGTAGTCCAAAACATCTGGAGGGCCGAAGTTTGGGGGTGCCTGCAGGGCCGTCTCTAGGCCCGGGCTGGGTGGCGCAAGGCGCCAGGGTGCCTGGCCACCAGGGGCGTGGAAGGGGCGCCAAACACTGGTGTCTGCCTCCACGTGCCTCTGCTGTTGAGCGGCTTCAGGCAGCTCTCCGGAGGCGCGCGGGGAGCGCGAGCCTGAGGCCGCCTCTGCCGCGCCTGTGTCTCAGCTGTTGAGCGGCTTCAGGCCACTCTCCAGAGGCGCGCGGGGAGCACTGGTCTGAGGCCGCCCGAACAGCTGAGAGGCGCAGCGTGGCGGCCCCAGGCTCGCGTGCCTCCGGAGCTTCGCACTGGGAGCGGGAGCCTGGGGCCGCCTCCACCGCGCCTCTCAGTTTTTGAGCGGCTTAAGGCCACTCTCTGGAGGCATGTAGGGAGCGTGAGCCTGGGGCTGCCTACTCCATGCCTCTTAGCTCCCCGCGCGCCGCTCCTGCCCGCCTCACTCACGGGGGGCATCAGAGGGATCATGGAACCAGGGCGCCAGATATGGTTAAGACGGCCCTGGATGCCTGTGCTAGGGACTCACCCTGGGCCGTATGTGTGTAAACCAGATGTTCTCCATACCACTGAGCTATTCCCATTCATCTCATGATATCAGATGAATCCCAGAATTAGTAGGTTTAGGAAATTGCTGCTCCCCACTGATTTAATATTCATGCATGCCTCTCTTTCCTCCCATCCTTCCGATCTAGCCAGTTCCCATGGGTCTCATCCTGCAAAAGCCCTGTGGCTTCCACAATATCCTGGATTGGCTATCAGCCACAAACATTTACAAAATGGCTCTTGCTATCCTGAATGCATTTTTTTTTTGGCAGAGTTCCTTTCACGGGCATATGTGTTTCAGGATTGCGGCCTGCATAGTTTCTGAATGCATTGTCTGAGGGCAGACTGACTGCAAGACAAGGCAGGGAATAATTAGCAGTTAACTCCCCAGAGAGATGGAGGGGAAAAACAAAGGAAAGAGAACCTCTGTTCTTCAAGCCATCATTCAGCTGTGTAATAACACTTTCTGAAGTGGGGATAACAGTTATTATATATGGTACACTGAAGCTCCATGAAGGCACAGTCCACAGAAAAGCTAACTAGGCCTTGCATTATTTTGTTTTTGTCTAACGAAAGAAAAACATTAGTTCTTTGGTGTACAACTTTTCTGCTCTGCGCACGTCAGCTGGGTAGAAATGATTTACAAAGATGCTTGTAAAATCCAAATCGCCAACAGATTCAGCCGTCTTCTTATCCAGATTTGTATCCTCATTAGAGCCCTTTCATTCTAATTTTATGCCCCCATTTGAATAATGCTTTACTATTCATTTTGACAGAGCAGGCTGTTCTTGCAGAATCTGAAGCAGCCGTGCTATCTAAAAGGACGGGTGAGCTGAAAGAAGAAGAGGAAAACCATTTCTCAGGTAGAAATGGTGTTCTTCTTTTGTTGATTCTGGTGCATCGCAATGATTAATTGATACTTCAGCAGCCATGGAGAGCCAGCTCACGCAGCTGCTCCTACATCACTAAGGTCACAAAGAAAACATCTGCTGACATGGTCAAGGTGACCCTCTGTGGTTCAGGGTCAGAGAACCTGGCCAAACCACATTGGTGGAGGCTTTATAATATACCTAGAGTAAGATGGGAAGAGTGTGAGGTGCTAAGGCAGCGGATGGGCAAAACTGTTGAGGAAGGCATTCCCTTGGGAAATACCAGTAATCTGCATGGGGTGTTGAATGCCGGTGCAGAGCTGAGCTAGTTGATCACAGATGGAGCCAGGGGCAATTTTGTTCTGGATTAATTAAATCAGAATAAAAAATGGTCCTGAATCGATCATCTCAGAAGTAAGCCCCATTGGGTTTAACACCTACTCTCAAAAAGAGCATTAAAAGAAAAGAAACCCAAAACAGTGCAGCAGATCAATGCAACTGCTCATCTGGAAAGCAAATTAAAGCAATTTCTTCTTCATTTTAGTGTGCTAGATAACCCAGAGAAGTAAGAAAAAGTCAAGGGCAAGGTAAGGAAGGAACACAAAGAATGGAACCCTGATAGGATGGATATTTACATGAAACTGCACAATACATTTCTTGCCCACAAAAGCAGGTTAGATGCTATGAATGTTTGGTCAAAATTAAATCCTATTGCATTCAATGGGATTTACTCTCAGGTTAAGTGGAGTTAGAACTGCAGCACAAAGCTTCCACCTTATGCACACTGACCTGGGAGTAAACCCCATTGAATATTGTGGTATCTACTTCTGGTAAGTATGCCTTGCATAAGACAGCTGATGTAGAGTGGAATTCCATGCACGCTTCCCTGGCCACAAGCCCACTCAACTCAATGGCCTTAATTCCATGCAAAATTGAAAAATAGGATCATGCTGTACTTCTACTGCTATACAGTATGTTCAACTTTCCCTGCTAATCTGCAGAAAAAATGTCAAGGCTGTGTACAAACAACATTTTATTATAGAATCCATTAAGGCTGGGTACTTGCTGTTTCCCCCCTACATAGTCCACATACAATCTAGATCTACTGCATATTTTTTTGCCCCTGAAAAGCACTTCTTGAGAAACTGGTTTCACTCTGAAAATAAAAGCACATTGCAGATTTGAGTCTGCATTTCCCCTCAATATGTCCATTTAAAAACAGATGTAGGTGGTTCTGACAATCGTGGGTGGGTTATCCACCCCTGCCCAATGATGCTGTGGGTGGGCATATATCAAAATTGCAATCACCACTTCCTCCTTCATTCACCTGAGGCATGTGCAGGGAAGAAAAGGCATGGATAACCTAATCAAGGGGAGGGTTTTCAAATTTGGATGAGCTTGAATGAAACTGGATTGGGGGGGGGACTACATGTTTGTGCTACAATCAGTTTAGTGTGTATGCAGCCCCAGCCTTCCATTTACTTTCTCATTTTTGAAGCATTCTAGTCAGTGGCAAATCCACAAGAAAGACACTCCCATCTGTTAGTTGGATTGTGTATTTGAATTTAATTAGGGTTTTTTTGTGTGTGTGTGTGAATGCCTAGCAAGCAGACCAACAGACATACAGAGAGCTTGCCAATGCAAGTTGCAATTTAATTAGCGACAAAACAAATCTTTCTGGAATAGTTTGCTCCTATGAGTTTTGTTTCTGCTGTAATGTTGAATTAGCAATCCACTTGGTGTTTAAAAAGCTTGTTACATACCTCTTCAAGTGGCTGAAGAATGTATCTGCCCTACATAATTTATTTTAGTTGTACCAATGTAACAGACATCACTTCTTGCAGAGGATCCTGGGAATTGCAGTGTGGTGACATAAAACATTTCACTGGTGTCTTAACCCTGTTTTGGGGTGATGCATACTCTACAGCTGCATGTGAAGCTATGCCTGACTGAATCTTGCTTCAACGGTTCTTCTGAGATATCTCGGCAAAGTGAGAGATTGAAATGCTACTCCAGTATTGTTCTTCTGCTGTCCAATGGTTTGACAAGAGAAGTCCCCTCCCATCTTGAAGGCATCAATAGCCACAGCTTTCAACTGTAGATCAGGAATGCAGTCTGAGGGATCTATTTTAACCTGGTTTGTCCATCGGATTTGACTGTTCCAACCCAACTGTGTCATGTCCATATTCGACTGCCTCTCGCATCAACCAGCTTCTTATGTCCAAGCCACTTGTGATACATCAGGATTTGTTTATTTATTCATTTTTAAAAGTCCAGCTAATTATACACAAAATTATATATCCAAACTTGCATGTGAAAAATGTATAATATGTGTGAGTCAAGCCCCATGCTGGACTAAATTTCTGCAGCATAATTTAGTATTAACACTAAGTATTTTTATGCAGTTACATTAATTGTTGTAGGCATTTGTTTATATGCAAGATACTTTTTAAAAATGAAGTACTGTATATATGCACATAATATTATACGTATCATGTGTATAATAATGCATATAACATGGAAGAATTGTTTGCTGTACTATTAGCAAAACCATTCAATGAAACCCCTTCATGGAAAAATCCATACAGATAAGCTCCATGTCAAGATTTTCAGAAAATTCCATCCATACTTCCAATAGCCCCAATTTAGATTAAATAATCCAAACTCAGAAAGACAGTGGGAATCATACATATAGTTATTCTGCTTGAGTGCAATGAAGTACAGTTGTTTCATAATGCAGTAAGACCTAGCCTGCCTTTCATTTCAACCAGAGTATAATTGGTGATAGTGAGTACAGAAGCACATAGCCATATTATTCTTTCTGAGTATGTTGCTGCTAGAGAGAAAAAGATTCTACAGATTGTAATCTATTGTAACCATAACAATGGTCCCATCCTCTCATACGGCCCACAACTACGGGTGTGAAAGGAGGTCTAAGCAACCTATCCTCTGATAGCTGTGGGTGGAGTATATAAGAGCCTGGGCAGAAGATACTACATATCTAAGCGTGAAGATGTGAAGCAAATACAGTACTCCGGATCCACTTGGGGAAACATGACACATCTGATGCTACAGTTACACTCTTTGGTCCTTTTCCCTCTGATCTCCTAGACTGGCCATCTAGCGGTCAGAACACTCCTCTGCAGTGTGTGTGTGTGTGTGTGTGTGTGTGTGTGTGTGTGTGTGTGTGTGTGAAAGAGAAAGAGAAGGAATATGTACCGTACATTAATGTGTACGAGTTAAGATATGAGCTTTATGTGCAAACATTATGTTGCAATAATTTTGTTCATTCTTCAACAGGTCTTTAACCTTGGTAAATTCTTAAACGAGTAGACCACAATATGCTAAATTTCTTTTCCAGGCACCCTCAGCACAGGGATGGATGAACATGCCCAACTCCACTGAAAGAATAAACTTGTTCAGATTTCCACACACCGGGGGGGGGGGGAGCTGTCCCCAACAAGAACAACAGCTAATGTCTTATAAATAATGACTCATGCCTATAATAGTCACATGCCGAGATTAGTTTTTCTTAAAATAAAATAAAAAACCACCCCCCTCCAAAATAAAGTTTTCCTGCCTGGTGAAAATATTTACCCTAATTAACTAGGTAAGTGGTTTTTACAAACCCATATTAAGCACTTGCTAAACTCAACCAGAGGTTCATGGAAATATACTGGCTTAAGATATATACATTGCTTCTAGAGAAAAATGTTCCGACCCCCTGCAACAAATTTTCAAGCTATCTGAAATTATTACATACAGGACACCCACCTGCACCCTGCTGCTTTTGAAAATGGCAAATAATCAAGATCAGAAATTTAAGTTTGAATCTGTACTCCTTGTACAAACAACATCTGTTGACATGGATAGAATAGCTTCTTTGCAATCACTCAAACAAGCAAAATAATTTTCACAACAAATATATTCACGAAACAAGTTATAAATAACACTGCTGTGGCCTCAGCTTGAAAACTCAGGCTCAGACTTGATTCTATGCATGTTTAGGCTGATATTCAATGCACACCTATCTGGAAATAAATCCAGCAGGCCGTGCTTAACACATTTAGCTCAGCTGGTAGAGCATGAGACTCTTGATCTCAGGGCCATGGGTTTGAGCCCCACATTGGGAAAAAGATTGTGGGGGGGTACCCTTGTGGTCCCTTCCAGAGTTTTAGGATGAGGCTGAAAATATACTGGCTGCAATGAAACCAATGCAAGACAAAGGGGGTCATGCAAAACTTATATACCCAAGTTAAAGTTTGATGTGTTGGGGCGGGGGGAAGCATGTGCAATTTACTCAGAATTACCGGTACTATTATATTTTCAGAGAGAATTCTTGATTTTGATTCTTTGTAGAGAGACCTTACTAAAAGAAGATTGTTTTATCCAAGCTCCAACAACCACCGTCTCCATCCAAATTATTGCCATTTGTTAGCTAAGTGATATGTGAAGGGCATGACATTTTGCAGGGGTGTGGGGAGAAAGCTGGGAAAATCTAACTGCATGAAAGCTAATCTCTAGTACAGACATGCTGGGTTCCTCCAGTAAGGTGCTGGGTGATCTAAGCATATTCAGAATCAGTTCTAACAATCAAATAAACTCATTGTAAGATTCCAAACGGAAATACCACGAGGAAGGAAAGTTGGTCCTCTAAAACTGTCAGTTAAAGAAACGAAGTTCAATGGTAGTGTTTTAAAGCTAGATGGAGGAGGAGGGGAAATGCCCAAATATAGGCCTGGCACCAGCAGCTGGCATCAAGCTGCCATGGTCTGAGGTAGGTTGGGATGAATGAATCAATCTGTTTCTGGTCCATGACTGTTTCTCGTGTGTCCATTCATTTCTATTCCATCCTGTTTCCATCTTAAACTCTGGGTTGTTGTTGTTGTTGTTGTTGTTGTTGTTGTTGTGTTAAAAAAATACACAAAAGAATTGCATTCAAATATGTATTTTAGCACACTACAGATTTGAATATTTTATATTCAAAGTATTTTATTTTATGTGCTGTCATAATAAGACATATTTAAATTTAAACGTTTGATTTTAATACATATTTTAACTCAATGTATTCCTTTCTAAACACATTGAATGTGTTATTTTTATGCATTTTAGTACATGTTCTGAGCTGAGACTTCTACCACAAATGTTGGAGATCATAGAACTGTAGTGTTGGAAGGGACCATCTAGTCCAACACTCTGCAATGCAGGAATCATTTGCCCAACACAACTCACAACCCTGAGATTAAAGGTCTCTACTTGAAAGATGATCACATGTATTAGTTTCAACCTATATATCAGTCTGGGTGGTGCTAATTAGTTCAGTCTGCTTAACAATGTGGGCCAAACCACAGTCTCTGCCATCCCTAGCATTAGGTCCCTGACACTTGCCCTGGGCTACCAGGCAGCTAGGTCTTGTTACCATTTAATTCCCCACAATGCCCAAAATGTAGCATCACTTACAAACATTGTGGGAACTAAACGGCAGCTAGATCCAGCCACCTAATGCTGCTCTGAGCCTTGCTTCTGACGCCATCCATCATCACTGCCAGGTAAAGCCACAATCCATCAACAGAGGACACTTTGGGCAACTTAAGGCATCTTTGCCCAGGGACCCCTCAGATCTTACACAAGACTTGTAAAGATGGCCTTCCAAAACCTTTATTTGTCTGATTATCACATGTGCAGCACTACTGTGAAGTACTGAAAAGCAGGCAGAATTTAAGATCATTAACTACAAGGGATATGCAAAACCTGTCTCTTTATTTCTATGGATTCTGCCACCTTCCTCCATGCTGAAATTCATCACTGCCTGGTTCAGAATACAAATACAGAACACAAATCTGCCTGGCTTGTAATGCTCAGATGAATTATGAATCAACTGTCATTTCCCCCCAGAATTTTAACAGCTCAGGGGAGAAAGAGAGATTCGGCATGTATGCAGAATGGGTCTTTGGTTGAAAGCCTACTTTTTGTCCAAGACTTTGGTTGAAAGCCTACTTTTTGTCCAAGCCAGGCATCCGAACGACTGAGATAATGCACAGTGCTGCAATGCTGTGGTCTGTAGAGACCAAACTAATGGAGGTGTAGCAGAGGGCCCAAGACCAGGGAACCCAGCCCCTTCGGTTCCCTCATTGTGTGAGCTATGAATATCTGAAGAGGGAAATGGAAACAACAAAGTCCCTTCCCGACTCAGGGCAGTGAGCAAATCTAACCTGTATGGCATATGGGCAGGAATGGGGAGTCTGTGGCACTGTGTACCACATTATACATTGTTGGGACTCCAACTCCCATCAGTCCGAGCTGAAACAACAATGATCAGGGATGGGGGGAGTCGGTAGCACACAGGCTGAATACACAAATGACATCCATCCAGTTGCCAACTCAACACCTTCTGCAAGACTGAGTCTTGAGAGGTGCTCATGTTCTACATAAGCCAGAGCATATTCTGCGAGGCTCAGTAAAGAAACAACAAAAATGTATGGACGGAATGATTCTTCCATAACCAGCTCACTCCATTGGTTCTTACTAAAGGGGAAAACCTTTCTCACTGACTTAAGGGAAGCATTTTTTATAGTAAGTAAGCCTCCTTGAAAATAAACACTAGAGGAGATACATTTACTATGCCCTAGTTAAATTAGTCGTGAATAATTACAGTGTACCGTTGATCACATAACTGAAATAGCAAACACTGAATTGCTACATTGCTGAATTAATCAAGGGAGAGTGGGCTAATTAAGAGTAGGAAATCTGCTGGTAAGGCAGTTGAATAAAATGTGTCTGAAGGTCAGTTTTAGAAGGTCTTTTTGCAAAGCAGCTTTCTCTCTTCATTAGGGTTGTAGAAAAAATATTAACTTTGCCTAAGAGAACAAGAAAACCATCATAAAGCCTACACACAGTTTGTGGAGTAGGTGCAGAATTGTGTGTGTTTGCTTGCCCACCCACCATGCCCTTCCACAATTAGGACTGCATATACCAAGCAAATCCATGCAGAAATAAATTTAAAAATTGTCCAGTAGCACCTTAGAGAAAAACTAAGTTTGTTCTGGGTATAAGCTTTCGTGTGCATGTGTGTTACCTTAATCATCTTCAAACAATGCAATGCTTGTCATACATGCCATACATGCAACCACACACACACACACACACACACACACATGTATGTCTCTTCTAAAATCCGAGTTGCAATAATCCCCGACCAGGATGGGAACAGTTCTGCTCTCCCCCATCTGTTATGAGGCTGAATGGATTCTCCCTAATTCCCTACAAAACCAGCAAGCACAGCAGGGGCTTAGCAAAGAAGGTGAGCTTCCAGTATGAAACCCTCAAATGTTTTTCTCAACAATACAGGGTAAGGGGCTTCCCTGCCCCCTTTTTTTCTCCAAACCCTGGCTGTTGAGTCCTGTATCTGCAGGGTCTTAACATTTATTGCATCTTGATCCAGGCTCCCCCTAGTTTCACATATTCTTTAGGGACCCAAAGAACATCTACGCAGCCCTCCTGTGGCTGCCCCCTCCTTCTGAAATAGAGGGTGGCAATAAGAGTGAGGGTTTTTGTGTGTGTGTGGTGGCCCCATTTGTGGAATGTTCTCCCCAAATACCGTAGGATTGCCTGGCACCTGCTATAATGTATTTTCACCACCAGGGGAAAAAACTATTCTTTTCTACCAGCCCTTTAAAAATAGTTTTTAACAGTTTAATATTATTTTACTTAACTCTGGCTTTGAACTTATCGTTTCTTTCTTTCTTTCTTTCTTTGGCCTGTTCTGAATCTCCAAACGTTCAGCTTCATTAGATGACCCAGGGTTCTAATGTAATGAGAGAGGGAGGAAATTCCAGCCTAATTCTTGATATGTTTTCAGCAGGAAAACTGAGGATGGCAATTTTATTACATTTGGGGGGAAAGGGGTGCTAGAAAATAGAGAAGTGCAGCTCCAAAAGGTGGATTTCACAGATAGGCAGCCACTGTGTTTTGTTGGATATCGGTAATCGTCTTAATCAGCCTGACTAGTGGCAAAAGTCTTCAAACACCTGTGCTTTCATTAATCTAGGACACCCCAAAACTTGGTGAGCTTTTTTGAAATCCTGGTAATTTCCAGGAAAATCAGGACGTAGACATATGGCAGCCCTATATTAATCTCTAGGCTAATGACAGATGATGGGGTGGGGGGTGGGGGTGGGAACAGTATTATACAGACATTGCTGCTTGTAGTACACATGCTCATTTCCCCCTGTAGCATAAATATCTCTGATCAAACAAGTTCTGCCAGTTTTTGCTGTGTTTCAAAGGTTAGAGTGGGACAAAAGGAAATGGGTACATAATGACAGGTAGGTAACAATGGCTCTATCAAACCATCTTCAACTATCTTAAAAACCACTGTCTGGCTTCACCCTTCTTAAGTAATAAACCTCTCCGATTGAAATCCTTACGGCCTGCTGACATGCACCCCTTGCCTGCAGTTCACAATTCATTCATTATTAAGGTATCCTCTCAACAGGTGAGCTAGTGCCTAGAAAGTCAATGAGGTAACTGGGTCTTCAGAAAAGAGACATTTGACCTTCACAAAATGATGATAAAGTATCTTTCTCCTATAAATATTAGTACAATTCAAATGGCTACTTATGTCACATGAGTCATTCTGGCTTTATGAACCAGTTAAGATCACAGGGGGAGAGGGTTTGAGTACCAGTCTCTTTTCACAATATATCTCGATTTTTCTACTCACTGTTTCATAGCAATTTTCTTTATTTTTTTAGTGACTCTTGAAAAAAACGTGGGCTTCCTGATACGTGCAATAATAAGAATCAGGCAAATGACAGTGTACAATAATCATCAACATTCCATCTTTTAAGTTTTGTCTGTTGTTGTAATTGTCTCCTATGTTTTATATGCGTTATGAAATAATAAAAAAAGCTTTACCCCCCCCCAAAATCCCATCAACAGAAGTCGCTTATTTCCACTTCATAGTAGCGTTAGAAGTGACCAAATGGCCCATTTGTAGCAAGGCAGGAGATGGCATTGTTACAGAGGCAACCAGGGCGGCATCTCGTCATTTCCAACCTTTTCATGACCTTCTAATTCTTTGCTGCATTAACAGCTGAAAAAGTAAATGGCAAAACGTAACAAATGTTCCATTTGATAATGTTTAAATAGACATTGCCAGAAAAGATAATGCTTACTTGAATGGAGCATTCTTGAAGCGAACACTATTAATGTACCTAATCTGGCTTTGTGCTCCCTTCAAAAAGAGGATTCTGTGCTTGTATAGCACACCCCCAAGGACTTCTTCAGTAATTCATTGCCTTATAAAAGGGATGACTGCTAGGTAGAATAATGGTAGAATAACTATAACTTTGTATTTGCTTATTTATAGTTCCCCAGTGGATGGATTTTTGTTCCAGGACATGTTAAGCCTGGAATAAATCATATATCTAGCACTTGGACTTTTAAAATGCTTTTCAGATTTTTCTTCTTTTTCGGCCTGTTTTCTGGTGGGAACCAAAGGAGATCCAATAAGACTAGTGAAATTTCTTAGGCTTGCTTCAGAGATTTAAATGCAATTTGCCATGGTGATTTCCGTTAAAAAACAACAGCAACAAACCAGCACTGACAATAAACAGCAATAGTTGGGAAGAAATGATGAGTTAGATATGCTGCTGGAACCATTTCAATGTAAGTCACATTGCTGGGTGGGAACCCCCAGCTTTTTGCATGAATTAATAATCCACTACCAGCATGCAGAAGGCACAGTGGTCCCACAAGTGGAGGAATCCTCACCTTATTTCTCTCCACACCAGCCTCCCCCAACCTGGTACCTTCCCAGATTGTGTTGGACCCCAACTTCCATCAGACCCAGCCAGCTTGGCCAATAGTCAAGGATTATGGGATTTGTAGTCCAACAGCACCTTGAGGAAGACTGTTTTACCCTGTACACTTGACAAGTTGCAGCTGAATGGTAAGTTCCTAAAACTATGGTGGTAGAAGAAGAGAAAGCAGCTGAATCTTTTCCTCTCTGTTCCTTCTCTGGCCTTTTCACCCTTAACCTTCACTAGCAAGTACAGTGGTACCTCTGGTTAAGAACTTAATTAACCTGAAACTGTTCTTAACCTGAAGCACCACTTTAGCTAATGGGGCCTCCTGCCGCCAGAGGACGATTTCTGTTCTCATCCTGAAGCAAAGTTCTTAACCTGGTACTATTTCTGGGTTAGCGGAGTTTGTAACTTGAAGCGTTTGTAACCTGAAGCGTTTGTAACCCGAGGTACCACTGTAATGGTTGAGAGGAAATCCTCCTCCTTCAACTGCAACAACAGTAAAGCCATCAAACAAAATTCATCTGGAAATTATATATTGCACGACATCTCTATATTAGTTCTTAAATGTGACCTGGAGTTTAGAAGAATAGCTCAGTCAGTGGATCATAAGACTCTTAATCTCAGAGTCTATGATCAGCTTCAATATTATTCATTTTTCCAATTACATAATGTAGCCATTAGCTAAAGAAGAAATTCCAAACAAAATTTCTACTAAGAAATGTAAATACAGTGTCTTTGGTGACATTTATGTCAGCTAAGATGGAAAAAAGGGCAGATTTCATTTTAAACAAGGAAAATCAATTGCCAAAATAGCAAAACTGTGGATGACTGATGGTACACTTGCTAAAAATGTGGGTTATCAATTTCCCAGCATAACACGGACAACTGGAAATGCCAGATTTAAACTAATACTAACTGCCAAGGCCAGGAAACGAGGCAGTGGCAAAAAGGCTTGTGACTATTTACTAAATGAAATTAAAAGTAGTAAAGTTTATGAATAACAACAACAGCAGCAATAATATAGCAGTTTTGTTATTCATACTGTTTCACATTTATTATCTCAAAGAGCAAAGGTAACCATGTTGGCCATAATTTTTTTTCCAAAAGTCCATATTCAGATATTCTTTTTATTAGCCCATACAAAAGAAAACAAAATACTGTTCCTGATTGTTTAGTGTTCCCTAGAACTCTTAATCAAACTGGATGCTTAAAACCCTAGGCAAGATGGAGGTGGAAAAAGGCTACTGGTGTTTTTTACTGCGTCCATATCTACATCTGGTAACTTTTAAGATGGAGTGTGGGATGAGCTAGCAGACATTCAAAGGAAGTGCTTTCAGGTTCCAATCTGCACCGTGGCCTTCTGGGAAGGAGAAGAAACACATAATGGCTGAGTTCCCCCATGTCTGCAAATACAATAGCCAACCATTACTCAATTCTGCTTCCATCCTTAGGCAAAACAGATCGGTTCCTTTAGATCAGGCATCCCCAAACTTCGGCCCTCCAGATGTTTTGGACTACAATTCCCATCATCCCTGACCACTGGTCCTCTTAGCTAGGGATCATGGGAGTTGTAGGCCCAAACATCTGGAGGGCCGCAGTTTGGGGATGCCTGCTTTAGATTGAAAACAGGAACAAAGAGAAACCATATAGTCCTTATTTCAACAGAGGAAGATATTTTAGATTTGGTGCAAGGTAAAAACTAAAGTCAATAGTTGCCAAATTGGGTAGCCTTACCAATCACTAGGCAAAGCTACTCAATTTGGCTTCTCTAACTTCTTGGTTCCCAATTCATTCTCTTAGAGACACCATGCTACACCAGCTCTCAAAAGGACTGCACTTTTACTGAACCCAATAGGATCTCATGAAATAGTTTCTCAAGTGCCTAACAGGAGAAAGGCAGGTTATAAACAGAGTAAGTTCTGCTGAAACCAAAGAACTAATTCCAGAGCAAATGGCTGTGGTCCAGCCCCCATGTCAGGCCCTCCAACTGTTGTCTATGGCAAGAGGAAGGGGGAAGCTTTTGTGCAGTACAAAGCTGTCACACAGGGAGAGACCCATGCTCACACAGAGCTCTGGATTATGGCCAATGCATTTAGGATCAGGGTGTCAAAAAGATTAAATCATTCCATCGATTTTATTTTTAATTGTATGGCACAGCCTCAAAAAGAAAAGAAAAAGCCCTGAATCATGTTCACATTCTGCTGTCAGGTGCCCAGTGCCTTGTGTTTCACTTTGACGTTTTTGCCTCGTAAATTAAGCTTTAGTAGAATTTAGTCTTTCCAGTAAAATACATCATTGGCAGAATACCAGGAGAGAATTCAACCTCAAAATATAAGTATAATATTCATATGACAGGGGGATAATGATTACAAAAAAGCAGGGGGGGCGGTTAGGAAATAAAGTCCAAAAAGTGTCTTTCCAGCATCATTACTGGTACCATATTCTGTACAATAGAGCAATGTATTTGGGTTTAAGTTAGGCTTGGTGTCTCAGTGCATGAGCACTGCTTGCAAAAAGTCCCAACAGCTCTAAGTAGGCCTGGATAAAGACCACCTGAAACACTACAAAGCTGCCACCAGATATTGCAGATGAGCAAATGAACCATCTTAGTATAATACAAAATAAGTATTAAAGCGGCATTTAAGTTGGCATTTTAAAGGAGCATCTTCCAGTAAGTTATGTTCACTGATACAAGCCACATTAAAAGAAACAGGAGCACTGCAAAAACATGTGAGTTTTCTTGCAGACTGATTAAACTAAAAAGGAGATTGTGACCCATGGTGAATTTCTCTGAAGCTCATTGTTGCCATGATCCTTCTCTGGAGTTAAGGGGATGCTTCTTCACTTACATACAACCTTGACGCCAGCGCAAAGATCTGATTACACATTTCATTCAGGAATTCAGCAGCAGCCAGGGAGCCCATTGAGCAGCAAGCCTGCATTGTGCTTGGCAGCTTCCAGCTTCCATTCAAAGCCTCCATAATTGGAAACCAAACAAGAGTATCTGCCTTGACCTCTAATTGGAGACACCCGCTTCTAACTCTGGGTTTGATGCTGTTAACCCACCTTTTGTCTGTTAGTGCAAAAGAAGAGGTCTGTGCTGCCTTCACCTGGCACTTAATTGTTTCATTTGTTTTGAGAAAAGCAGCGTTCCCCATAGTGGTATTTTCCTCTCTTTTTTGGCCTACCTTTCAATATACTTGCAGAGTTTTTACTGAAGCAAATGTGAACCTATAGCTGCAAATGTGGCGCCATGGCAGTTGTTTCTATTACACACCTAAGAGTAAGCACGTTGATACACGTGGAATGGATGTGAAACTTCTCCACCTTGGGCAGAGAGGCCTGATCCAATACAGAAATTCAGCAGCAAATGCTTTTAAGGAATGGCGAGTTATTCCTTTCTTGATGAAGCAAAAATAATATGAGAAAGAGTGCCAACTCTGCAGCACTGGATACCTACGCTCTGTGTTTCCATGCTGAGAAACACATTTGCCTTCAAATGGTTTGTAGGCTAGAAACTGAAAGATCATTAATCTTAAGCAACATGCCACCAGGAAGTCTACGCTAGACTAGGAAGGCAGCTTAAGTTTGGGGTAGTTTTATCTAGTGTCTTCGGTTTTTATGACTGACATTTTCAGCTTAGCACTAAAACAGGAAGCAGGAAATCTGTGGGCCAGATCATACCAGTGACCTTGCTCTCTTGTTTCAGCCTAACCACTTCTCTGGCTTTGACAGCTATCCCTGGCTCCAGTTTTCTGCTGTACTTGTGCCAGCTCTGTTTTGACATCCCTCATCCACTTTCACATTTGACTCAAGGGAATCCTTCACTCTCCACGTGCTCCTGCCTCCTCATCACAGCAATAGCTCTGTTCAGATTTTGTGTGCACTAAATATGCAAGGGAAGAGTTGTAGAGCAGGCATCCCCAAACTGCGGCCCTCCCATGATCCCTAGCTAACAGGACCAGTGGTCAGGGATGATGGGAATTGTAGTCCAAAACATCTGTAGGGCCAAAGTTTGGGGGTGCCTGTTCTAGAGGCTCCCCATGCATTTTAGAACCCTTTAAATATGGGTTCAAATGCGCATGAGTAGAAGAAGAAGCTCACTTTGGGAAGCTGCTCTCCAGCTCCAAGAGGCGGCCCAGAACAACAAAAAGGGGGCAGAGGCAAAGCACTCATTCCTGCAGCCCCACCTTGCTTCTTAGCTGCACACACATGTGAAGAGGACTTGTATCAGTTCTTTGTGTGGCAAATCCATCCCCACTCGCTCTCCAGTACTTTTAATTAAAATGTGGGCACTCCTTTATTGACGTGGCCACCCCCCCTTCTATTCTGCAAACCCTTTCATTTTCACTCCATTTCCATGCATCTTCCCCCCTCCTTTTTTGCAACTCCCCATTGCACTCCTTATTTTTACCGTCGCCCCTTTCCCCTCCCCGATTCTTCCAACTACCCATTGCACACAGACCACCCCCATTTCCATGCCTCCTCCTATTCTGCATCCCGCTTTGCATTTATATATGTTACTCAATCTTTTAAGATGAATAGAATCTTAAGTGCAAGCCTGTCAATTCAGTTCTGTACTGGTGAGCACAGCATTTACTTGTGTGAGACTGAAACTGAAGTGCTATGCCTACATATTTGGGAGTAAGCCCCACTGAACTCAATGGCGCTGGCTTTTGAGTAGACAAATATAGGATCCTGCTATGAATTACAGTTGTGCAGGACTGTTTATGAAACTTGCTCATCTTATTCTTCCACGTAATGAAGGGTTCGGTTATTGATCCTTGGAATAATCTGAAATCTACATAGCAGCCTAATCCAAACAACATTCCCACATCCTCCTGCCATCCATTTTAAGACTCGCTTGCTCTGAGAATCAAAGGGGAAACATCCGGTTCAGAAAATGACATTTTCAGGGACATTTGAGATCCAGTATTTCTGTGGGTTAGAAATTGTGCTTTCATCATGAAAAGAACTCTACACACTCACTGCAAATAAAAATAAATAAAAGCAGGCACTCGAAGTAACTCTGTGTGTTAAAGAGAGAGAGAGTTCCATGTAGCTTTGGCAGGAACTAAACAAAAACTCATTACCAGAGGCACTTCAGGAGGCATTTGATCGCAAGGGGGTGCCAGCAGAGCATCACAGAGCACAAGAACTCTTAGTGCAAAAATTGCACAAGTAATAAACATCAAAGCCAGCTTCTGAGTGTTTGTCACAGGTTGTTCTGACACTCTGAAGGGAGTAAGATTGAGGAACAGAAAGAGAGAGAGCACGCAAAATTGTTTCTTTTAGGATGAGTGCCCCTTACTTCAAAATATCCCATATCCACACAGCTGAATGGGATCTCCTCTTCTAGCTTCCTGCCATCCACCCTCACAATGAAATCAACAACCGTTCCCTGACTGGATGTCTTCCCTCCTTGCTGCATTGCTATTCTGGGGTGCTGTTTTGTTAATTTTGTTATCAGCTAGTTTATGGTTGTATTTTTGTGGTTTTAATAGTTTTGGATTTGTTTTGTTTTAAAGGTGGTATTTATGTAACCTGCCCTGGGACCATTCACTGAAGGATGGGCTATTAATTACAAAGAGGAAAGGTGTCTCTAATTTCATAGTTACAGGTAGGTAGCCGTGTTGGTCTGAGTCGAAACAAAATAAAAAAAATCCTTCAGTAGCACCTTAAAGACCAACTAAGTTTTTATTTTGGTATGAGCTTTCGTGTGCATGCACACTTCATCAGATACACTGAAACAAAGCCACCAGACCCTTATGTATATTCAGAGGGTGGGGGGTGGGGGTGATGGGAATGGGTGATGGGCTGATAGGAGTGGTAAATCTGTTGATGACTGTTAACGACTGTTAATGACTGCAATTGGTCTTGTGGGGGGGAGCAAGGGCTGAGGTGCTAAGGAAAGCTTGATAATGTATAATGAGATAAGAATACTATGTCTTTGTTCATTCCAGGTGGCTCCATGGTTTTAAGCTTGCTAATGAGCTGCAATTCAGCAACTTCTCAGACTTTGATCCAGCCATCCTAGTGCAACATTTCCATTAAACTCTGCTAGGCCTTCTTTGCACCTCTCTAATGCTTATCCTAGTGGGGAAACAAAATAAAAAAAAATCCTTCCAGCAGCACCTTAGAGACCAACTAAGTTTGTCATAGGTATGAGCTTTCATGTGCATGCACACTTCTTCACGAGAAGTGCATGCACACGAAAGCTCATACCTATGACAAACTTAGTTGGTCTCTAAGGTGCTGCTGGAAGGAATTTTTTTATTTTGTTTTGACTACGTCAGACCAACGCGGCTACCTACCTGTAACTAGTGGGGAAAGTCCCATTGCACTCAGGCTTACTTCTGAGTAGACACAGACTCACAGAGCTCTAAGGGACCACCAGGGTCATCTGGTCCCACCCCCGCCAATGCAGGAATCTTTTGCCCAATGCCTAGACTTGTGCTGCTAAAGGAGCACTTTTTAAAAATGAGCCAGTTGTGTGGCTCATCACTCCCACCTCCTCACTGGTCTGCTGCTGCCACCATCCTCACAAAGGAACTTAAGGGCACCAGAGCTCCATCGTAGTGGTGTGTTTTGGCAGCAATGGGGGCAGGAACTAGGAGTCTGGCTGGGGACTGCCAAGTGCTGATTGTTTATGAAGGTGGCCCTGGCAGATTCTGATCCAAACCAGGCTGGCAGCGCTTCCTCTGTGGCCTCGGGGCACCACGAGGCCAGGTCACTGCAGAGTGGCATCTGGCGTGATAAGCATGCACAAGGGAAGTGGGTGCAAGCAGCAACCAAGAGGTTCCTGCTCCTAACTCTGGCTCCACTTTCCTTTACCCTCTGTGCCCAGTCCCATGAAGCAGCTGCCCCCTGCTGCAAATAACACACTGGATGTCAGGCAGGCAGCCTGGCTTTCTCAAGGAGGAACAGGCAAGGGCAGGTGACTGTGGAACTGAATTGGAAAATAAAAATTCAAGCGTACTTTGCATCAGAACATTTCTCAGTGCCCTAGAGAGTGTTCAAATTTAGCGTGCCTATTTTTCTCACATTTAGTAAACTGCTAGGCTTGCCGCCTGACACCCATTCACTGCTACTCATGAACTTACAGAACAGGGAAAAATTCACGGAAAAACAAAGCAAACTATGTTTTGTTTGGGAAAACTTTCTGCTCCGCATCACTCATTCAAGCAGAGGAAGGGACACTTCTGGTGGATGAAAGTGTCCCCTCCTGTTGGTGATGCAGGATTCCAAATCTCTCTCTCTCTCCATTGCTAGAAGTGTCATTGAAATCAGAAGTTTGACTGAAGGACAAACCAGGAAATGAGCAAAGAACAAGACAGAAGGCAGGAATGAAGGGCAACCAAGGACACAGGGATACACCAGAACTCGGGAAGACCATATTCCTTGAGATAATAATAGTAGCAAGGGTTCCAGTTTGGTTGGAGTAGGCCCCCGCCAAACAAACAGCAAGGGTTAATTCAACACCAGGTGCTTAAAATTTAAATAAAAATTGCAAGCAAGGAAGTGGCATTTTCTTTGTCCAGAGCTGTCAGTTTGCCTATTTATTTATCTATATTTGGCACCGAATGATATTAATTTATTGCCAAATAAAACATAAGCACTGGCATCCTGCTGAGGCAAGCACATTAGACAGGATTCTATTTCATCAAGGCAAATGGTCTCGCAGAGCTGCCAGCGAAACAAGTGCACTAGGCATTCCATGTCAAAAAAGAAAAGAAAAAAGAAAATCCCAACACCACTTTTCTATATGCAACAACTAAACGCAACAGAATACAACAAAAGAAAAGGCACGTTTTAGCACTAGAAACTTCTGTTACTCTTTCATACATCTCAGAAATGCCGGGAATAAAATCAGCTAGCCAGCTGTAGCTTTTAAAAGATGCGAGTGTGATTCACATGAATACAATGTCATAGGGAAATGGTAGGTGTGAAGAAAAGCACATGGGGGTTTTCGAAAGGAATAACTTTTTTTAATCAGAATCGGCCTTTAAATATGCCTTCTTCTTCTGTTTCTTATGCTTCATTGAATCAAAAATGATTTTTAATAAGAAAAACTGAGCATGAGCTAGCCAAATGGTAAGTACTTTTGAATCTTATTAAACACTTGTGCAAATTCCATTGATTTCAGCAAATGTTTAAATCTTTGTGTTCAGTGGCAGAATACCTTTGAACACCAGCTAGTAGGGACAGAAAGCCATTTCATTAATGCTCTCTTTGTGGTCTTCCAGAGGCAACGGAACGGCGGCTATTGAAAACAGACTGCTGGATTACCTGGAACCTGGTCTGGGGTCTGTGCATACAGTTTACCTTTGAAGCACATTCTAACTTACATCACAGGGTTGTGGTGAGGATCAAAATGAGGAGGAGAAGAACCATGTATGCCATCTTGAGCTCATGGAGAAAAAATGTGGGGCATAAAATGCGATCAATCAATATTCTTTCCCACAAAGAATTCTGGGCAATGTAGTTTACCCACCACAGAGTTACAATTCCCAGCAATTAACTACAGCACCCAGCATTCTTTGAGGAAAAGTGTGTGCTTCAAATGTGCTCATAGGTATAGTGAATACACAGCTTAACTCCATTTCCAACAGTAACCTGTTCCAACAGCAGCAAGGCTACACCTTTTTATACAGGGGTAGTCAACCTGGTGCCCTCCAGATGCTGTTGGACTACATCTCCCATCATCCCTGACCAGGAGCAACAATGGCTGGGGATGATTCAAGCTGGGATAACATAGTGCCCCACTGCTGCAACATGCACTCCATTTAGTGCTTAAAAGTAGTCATTTGGCTGCTTATAGGTATTTTTTTTAAAAAAATCATTTTGGAATAGCAATAAATAAATAAATAAAATGGAATTAGGTTCATAAACCCATATAAAGATTGCATTATGCAGCTCTGATGACACTGTCGTTTTAGTTTCTAAGTCTGACATTAGCTCTGATTTTAAAAGAGGGGGGGAAGGAAGAATGAACTGTCTCACTGTCTTTTACAGATGCTGGATAGTTTGAAAATACAGCTGCTTATATAACCAAAAATGTTAAGTCATCCAGAAGTAGCTTCCTCCCAAAGGGCAGCCAAGCTTATTAACCAGCAGAAAAGTAAAATAAATAAATGCAACTCCTTCCTGTACGAGTTTCCATTTTGCAAAGGGACTCATTAGAATTTGCTTTCTAAAACGTTTAGTTCATTGTTCCAAAACAGAGAAAGAATAGAATCTGGGTGGGGCATATGAAGGGAGAAGGAAGGGGGAAACAGAGTGTGTTTGCTTGAGGCGTTGTGTCAGGAAGGCAACACAACGGGGAACACATTTGCAGGTTGTAGTTATTGTCCCAAAGCGCAATGGAGTGTAATAGCACGGCAAGGGAGTTGATGAATAATGCACAGCATCAGGACAATTGCCTGCTTTCAGTATAGTGACTGATTCATCAGCATGCATATAAAAGTTACCGTGCAAGTTGGATGAGGTACCTTGTGAGGGTTTCTGCAAATGGTCTGCAAATGTTATGTAGCAGGTGATGTTCTCCATTAGCTGAAAACTGTTCGCTGTGTCCTCACATGCGTCTACATCATGGGTTGCCAACCTGGCACTTGCAGAGACACACCAGGTTGTTTGCCCTCGTGTATTACTATTAGTCGTGTATTAGTCGTGTCACGAAGAGTCAGACATGACTAAACAACAACAACAACTATTACTATTATTGGAATAGTAGGAACTGCTTTCACCCATGGAAGAGCTTTTCTGAATGTGCTCAAGCATGTTCCAACGGTGTGATTGAGATGCACTTGCGCAAAGACAGGAAGGGAGGTCTGTGAGCCAAAGGAAATGATACAATTGGGTGGAGAGAGGGTTGTTCTGTATGTGTACGTGTATTTGTGAGGTATATGAATGTGCACGATAAAGAGAGATGCATGTTTGTGTATAGCCCATATCATACCCTCCAACATTTCTCTGATGAAAATAGGGACGTCTTAGTCAAGGAGGAGGAGGAGGAGGAGGAGGAAGAGGAGGAGGAGGAGGAGGAGGAGGAGGAGGAGGAGGAGGAGGAGGAGGAGAAGAAGAAGAAGAAGAAGAAGAAGAAGAAGAAGAAGAAGAAGAAGAAGAAGAAGAAGAAGAAGAAGAAGAAGAAGAAGAAGAATTCTACTATTTGTATCCCAACCATCTAACTGGGTTGCATTAAACATTAAAAACCGCTTGGGAGGTTGGATAACTCCATACCCTCCCATATTTCTCCAATGAAAATAGGGTGTGTGATGTATGCACATGGTATTGGGAGAGAGCAGCAATGACTACACACTTTCTAATTTTGTCTCATGCCATGGCCCCCACAACAGCCATGTCACATCCCCAATGGCGACCATTTTGTGACTGACGCCCACAGCACTTCTCGGAATTTGAAATCTTCCTGCAATCCCTGGTCCACAATTTCAAATATTGCACATCAGGGGTTGAACAACCTGCCGTCCTTCCGATGTTCTTGTTCTGTAATTCCCATTCACCACTGGTCATGCTGGCTGAAACTAATAAGATTATTCTGTTTTCCTGATCTATAGGAAACAGAGTATTTTTAGCAGACTTTCCGACTGGGTCACTTGACTATGACTTGACTCTCAGTTCCATGAAATTCTTAATAATATATTATAGCTTTTTAACATGACCCTATCACACTAACACAGAGAGAGCCCAGAAAGTTTGCACTCTTAAGATTTCAAGAAGCACTGTTTTCTGACATTCTTGCAGCCTCAAAAATTGTCACTTTCTGCCATGGAAGGTTATGTAAATTATATTTAAATAGGCCTTCACAAATCTAAGGCCATCAATTCAAACAGTATCACAGACAGACTGCATATCTCTTCAAACATAATGTCACCTACCCATATATTGAATGTCTTGGTTAAACAGCTTGAACTGTCCAGAATTGTTTTATTGCACTATTCCTTGCTTGTTGGACTCTGGCATGATGCCCTTTGATTACTCTAGCTCTCCACTGGGAAATCACAATGTGCAGAGGATCCTAACTCAATGCATTACTTTCAAGGCTTTTTTCTGTCCCACAATTATATTACTTCAATCTTCTTTATCATATTTTTAAAGATAGATATTAATGAGATAGATTTAGGACACATTTCAGCATTATTAATAGCAGTAAAGCTGGTAAAAGGAAATCTTCAAGTAGCCCAGATATCAGTCAGTGGTACATAAATATTTGGAACAGCATTTACTTAACCAAGTTAAAAAGGGTCTAGGTCCTAGGATAACAGGGTAAGCGGATAACAAAATTTTACTGAAAGTTTGTTAAGTTATAGGAATCTGAAATTTCAAGATATTATTAATCCATATTAATTTGAATGCTTTGTTACTTAATGGGGTTGTTTTCATCATCTTTTAAAAATCTTTTAAACTACCGTATTATAATTATTCTTTTTCAAATGTCTCCAGTTCCAGGATTCTAAACTCAACAATATTGATGTTTTTTGACCTTGTTCTTCAGAGGTACAGGAAACATGGATGACGGACCCAGCACTGAGGCTATTTTTCATTGCAAAAGCTGTTATGGAAAATAAGTGGGCAAACGAGTCTTTTCCAACATGGCATACATACACTGTGGGATAAAGTATTCTGAAAGGGGGTGCATTGGCAGGAAGCCATTTTGAAATCAGTGGGAGTGTTGCTGTTGTTGTTTATAAGTTTCTTGGTGACAAGGAGAAATTGTGAGCTGCATGTTTCAGTCTCCCGTGGGATCGATTTAGAACGTTTGCAACTACAACTGTTAGATAAATTGTATTATTTTAGAGTGAATCATGAGCTGGAATTTATTTATTTATTGACTGGATTCCTCCTCAAACAGGTAGCATAAGACCTGAAACACCCTATCTTTCTATCTGCATTTCTGATTGGAAGGAAACCAGGATATTGCCTACCCATCAAAACCCCTTCCAAGGTTATGCCAATGAAGCCGGCTTAATTATAGGAACATTCTGTGGACTTGATTTTAAAAAAATGGCCACATATGGCTAAAAGAGCATCCAGTGCTTAAGAAGGGGGAGGCCAGATACTTAATTAGTTTTCAAATGTCACTGCGAAAAAACAGAACTCCAAATAACAGCGTAACAAAAACTGGCATGTCCAACGGTGAACCTTTACATTGTGACACTCACTGATGCCTCCTCCCCCCCCCCAAGTTTATTTGAAGATTCTGCTTCCAAAATTTGGGATTTGTAAGCTTAGTGTCTACCTTCTCATAGGAGCTGCTTCTGGAAGTTTTGGGGGGCAGAAGAGGATGAAGCAGGTGGGACCAAAGGAAGCCCTGGGCATTCAGATCTGGTTATGTATTGCTGCTTGGCAATACATAACACAGTGCTAAGAAGAGACTGGTCGACCTCAGGAGGAGGCCCCCTAGTCAAAAGACTTCACCTCTGCCACAGACTCGTGTAGGTGGCTTTATGTAGGCCTCCCTCTTGCTGGGCAGGGAGTTGTCAGGCAGGCAGCAGAGAAGGAGGAGGCGCCCCGAGCCTTGCAAGCGAGTGCGGGGTTCCGGCGGTCTGGCCAGCCACACCACACCCACCACACCGGCAACATCTTTTGTGGGCAGTGGCTCCTGGGGCTGTGAGGTGGTCTGCAAGTTGGGCCCCGAGTTCTAAATTTTGAGAAGGGGGGGTGGTGGTGCCGGAGGGATCTTTGCGGCCGGTGCCGGGTGTGCTTAAGAACGCACTGTCCCCATGACCCTGTTCCATGACCCCTCCCCCCCCCATTTATAACTTGCCAGTGTGTGGGAGCCATAGATTTCTTTTTGTGCCAATTTTTCTAGATATATTAGTGTTCAATCTTGGGACTAGCCATGCTATCAATCTATAGCCTGGTCCTATATATGTTTCCTTCAAGCCCTATTGAGGTTCAGTGTGACTCACTTTTTAGTGGGTGTGCTTAGGATTCCAGCTTTTGTGGAGACAGTGTTTGAATGCAGCACCTAAAAGGTACAGATAAATTCCAGTGCAACCCCAGACGTGACAAGGATTATGAACCCCAGATTAGCAAACACGTTTAGCGGCAGATTTTTATGCAGTCAAAGACCAAAGATTCCCATTGATCCACTGCAGGAAAAGACAGCCTGCCTATGTTAACCAATTGTCCAGTTTAGGAGCCATCATTTTCTAAAAAGAGGCATATTGTACAAGAACGCTGGCAACTCTAGGCTGGGCAGGGTGGTTTTTGTACCATCATCCCCTTTACTTACCACCATGATGGTGGGAGGTAAGATCTCCCCATCCTTCTCAACCCTATCCCAATATTCCCTACCTCATTTGCGAAATTTCATAGTGGCAGTGAAGTAAATGGGCAGTGTGCCAGCTGTTATCATGGACTTGCATAGCAGTGCACAAACAAACAAGCCAAGACTACATTACAAATGGTGAATGTTTTAAAGCTTAGACTTTAAACCCTCTCTTCCACAGCCTCCTACCGAGATTTATAAAAGCTAAACAATGAACTCTATGAAATTATTCCTTTGAAATCAAATTCGCTGCATGGCAAATAAACAAAGAGCCAGCTTGTCTCTTCAATCACAACTACCCTTTCTGGCTGGAAACCCCCAATGTCTTTGCGGCAGCTTTTATAAATAGATCTTGACCTAGATATCTTGAGAGCAGGAAAGCCCCTTAAAGAGCCAGAGTTAAAAGCATTACCTGCCTGTGGATTAGAGCAGACAAGTAATCACGTTTTATACCCAGCAATGACCTTCATCTAATGCAAATGCCACCTTCACTTAGGAAAGTACCTGAGCAAGATAAACAGCGCTGGTAAGCAACACATCTAATCCAAAACAGAGAGCTCAGCAGATTGAGGAGCCTCGTGCAAAAGCCATGCTGTTTATCTATCACTCCTCTTCGGTGCTCAGGAAGATGGATGGATATGCTGCTTGGCAAGTTTGGTTCTTAATGCATGTTGAGTTCCTGTCACTGCTAATAAGGCTTAGCTGTATTTGGGGGCAAATTCAGTGCATCTTTACTAACAACAAGTCTATCAACAGATGAAAGAGACTTCTGTTGCTTAATTGGTTAAAAGACAGGTGAGTAGTCAACCATGAATTGACTGAACTTAAATAAATGTGCATATTATTTCTAATACCTCAACAGATCTCTTTTTTAGGAGAAAGGGCATAGAGATGGGAACGGCTGTAGCTCAATGACAGAGCAAAACCTCAGGTGCGTTTAGGAAAGTGGTAATTGGGTTAATTCCTCATTGGTTGGAAATGCTGACTCATGCCCCACAATGCACCCGGCTGAATCTGGTGGCTTTCTTATCTACATTACTGGGCAGATTTGACAAGTAGCTTTGTGTATAAAAAGCTCGTGACATCATACAGTGTGGGTCACGATAGGAGAATACAGGAATTATTGAAGACCCAGGTGGCGCTGTGGGTTAAACCACAGAGTCTAGGGCTTGCTGATCAGAAGGTCGGCGGTTCGAATCCCTGCAATGGGGTGAGCTCCCGTTGCTCGGTCCCAGCTCCTGCCCACCTAGCAGTTCGAAAGCACATCAAAGTGCAAGTAGATAAATAGGGACCGCTCCGGCGGGAAGGTAAACAGTGTTTCCGTGCGCTGCTCTGGTTCGCCAGAAGCAGCTTTGTCAGCCACATGACCCGGAAGCTGTCTGAGGACAAACACTGGCTCCCTCGGCCTATAGAGCGAGATGAGCGCCGCAACCCCTAACCCTAACCCTTTACCTTTTTAGCTGTTTGAGCTAAGGATTCATATGCAGATTTTTCTGAAGAGATCACCTGAGAGGAAACTGGAGAACTGCCAGACTTCAAAACTCATACTGCTACTGGTACTCTGTCAGTTGCAGGACTGGGAGCAACTGGAATTGCAACTTGCTTAGGAATTTTGGTTCAGCAGGACTTTGAAGTCCAGAACCCTCTCTGGGACCAGAGAGAGAGAGAGAGAGAGAGAAGCTTTTGTGTAGGCTGCATATAGAGTGTGTCAGCCACTGAGGTGAATGGACCAGTGGTATGACTCGGTATCAGCCAGCTTCCTGTGTTCCTAGAATACTGAAAGAAGCATAAGATACCTTACAATTTAATACATGAAAATTCTTACTCATTGTTGCTGGTAAAGTAAATATCTTATTCATTTCCTATGACAGCCTTCCACAATCTGGTGCCCTCCAAATGCTAACACACACCAACTCCCTTCCATAGGAGGCACTCCTAGTGGCCAAGGTCCCTTGCCCCCCCCCCATTAAAATATTTGAGGGAGCTGCCCCCCCCCCCAAGTTGATGAGCATTGTCATTCAAATGATGGGCATGCACTGTGTCTTGTTATTGATTATGTAGGGCAGGGCTTACCTAGCCCCCTCTCAAATATTTTATTCAATTTGGCACCCCTGCTCCCATCAGCCTCAGTAAACATGGTCAATTGTCAGAGATGATGAGAGCTGTAATCCAATAATATTTGGTTTGAACATGGTTGGGGACAGCAACATACCAGAATCAAAACTATAACAAAAGGACACCCTTCTTGTAGTCAAATGTGAGGAAGGTAAGTTTCTGCTCTGGAGAGGAGGGAGGTGGGCTGCTGAATTTCCAAGCAACTCTTCAGCAGAGCTGGTGCTGAGAATTGGTAAGATACATCATGCAGCAACAGCAGTACACATGAACCTACATTATAAGCTGGGAGATAACTCCCAGAAATAGATTAGCCTTTTCTCTGAACATAGTCTGAGAAAGCTTTCATACACAATCCGTTGCAAAGTTGAGCCAAGCAGAGCTCGCCTGCCACTAATAAACAACCTTGTCCCAGCCCATGAAATATCTAGTACAGTATGCCAAGTTTTGTGACAGTGTAATGCTCGTTCTAATCTAATTCAATCATCCATTGAGATAAAAAGGACCATCCTATCATAGCTATTATTTATTAGTTCTCGCCCTTTTGGAAAGAACCCCAGTTATTTACTGGCCAGGGTCTCTGTAAAGAAATGGTTTCTACAATATTATTCTGGTAGAGAAGTCATTAGGATTCAAAATGTTAGTGTGACTGTACTGGAGTGATTAAGAGACATAGGTGTCATATCATACAAAAAGTCAAATATTAAATTTTACTCTTACTGTAATATTTGACTTATGGTATGAAAGGACACCTCTGTCTCTTAATCAGTTTTAGAGATCACTAGGTAACGTTAGGCAGGACACTGTTCTCTTGGCCTGACCTCCTTCCTCCCTATATAGGGATTCTAATGCTGGCCAACCTTGCAGGCAGTGTCAAAAAGCCAACTGGAATAATGTATGTAGATCACCCAAGAAAAGTACAAAACAGCAGCAGCAGCAGCAGCAACTGATGGTGATGATGATACCACAGAAGCTCTACATAGGCTGTGGATGTCAAGGAACATAAAGAAGGTCTGAATGAATAATCACGCCCTGCAGCTTTGTTCGCCATTACTTCTTTCCTATAAACTTAGTAGTGTCAGTGATAGCACTACCTGTATTACTGAAAGTCCTCTGCTTCTCCTGAAAAACCCTCAACCTAATTCTTTAGATTATTTTCCATACAAACTCTTTGCTTTGTTCATCGTATGGGGCAAATTCTCCTTGCTACCAAATGTCCAGTGTTTACATTCACTGGGATCATTTAGCCACAAGGGGCACAGAATCGCTCGGTTTGACCAGTCCACTTCTAGTTATCAGGTGGGGGCTGATCTTCCTGGGCATGTTGAAAAGGGCTTCTTCCCTTTCACCTGTGAATATTCCTGATTTCTCACTACTAATTTTCAGGGTCACTCCAGAAAACTCAGCACTTCAAAGGTGAAGAGTTGTGTGTGAGCTGACAGAGGAGACAGCCAGTCCAAAGATCAGATGAGGTTAAATGTGGCTGTGAGTATTTGTTGGATAAACTAATAAGGGGCTATAATGATTAGAAGGCTTCACTTGCTAACTAGATACTAGAGATTACTGTATATACGACGACAAATCATTTGACATTTCAATAGTATCATAGAGTTGGAAGGTACCTCAAAGGTAAGTCCAACCCCCTCTGTCGATGTAGGAAATCCACGCTCCAAACTCTGCTTAAACTGTCTAATGAAGAAGAGTCCATCACTTCACTGTCGAACAACTTGCCAGAAAGTTCTTCCCAATGTTTAGTTTAAAACCCTTTCTGCATGAGATTTGAACCCATTCCCTTAGGTCTTTTCCCTTCTGGAGAAACAGAAAACGGAGCTGGTCCAATCATTTAAATATTTGAAGATGGCTAATGTAATTTTTCTCATTTTGTCTCCTACAGTAAGTATAATGAAAGGCAAGACTAGCCATCATTTTTCAGGGTAAGCAGTAGCACTCTTATACCCCTATGTGGATTTCTAGAGGTCACTGCCTATACTACTTGCAGGAGGGGGGAGAATACTGCAGTGGAATAAGCTTCACAGGTATATTTGTGGACATCAAATTCATGGAACTGTGACATTCTTTTACTGGTAATAAGGTATGATTTTCAGTAGTAGTTCCCCCCCCCAAAAAATATACAGCATTCCCACCTCTATCAAATTGGAGAGTAAACAGCTTCCAGTAACCTACCTATAGTTGCATTTGCATGGTTCTCCTCTGGACAAGCAAGGGCAGCCCTCCTTGGCTGTGACTTTGACACTGAAATCTATGAGCACATTCCATTAAGCACTGGAGTCAGTCACAGGTCCATTAAAAATGACTGGAGATGGCTATGCAGCACTTTTTGCTGGACTGCAAACTATAATTGAATCTGAATGCAAAATTAGCATCCCAATTTGGTGGGCCTGCTTTGTAAAAGTAAATGTCCAGCTTTCTCTCAAATAGTTTATTTACCATAGGAAGTACTGATCCTTTCCAAACTAAATATACAAATAGTATATTTACCAGCCTGGGAGCAAGCTAACAGTCAAAACTATACCAAAAGTTGGATGATTTTGCTTTGTTCTACAGCATGAATGCTAGGTAATTTATATGAACAGTTAACACTGTGTTTTCCAAACTTGGGACTCCAGCTGCTTTTGAACTACAATTCCCACCACCCCTGACCACTGGTCCTGCAAGCCAGGGATGATGGGAGTTGTAGTCCAAAAACAGCTAGAGACCAAAGTTTGGGAAACACTGAGTTAACAGAAGGGTCCCTAGTTTTATCAAAGCAGGGTTGAGCTATAAGAGCACATTAGCAAAACTGTGGCTCAATTCAGACATCATACTCATCAATAGTTAAGGAAAATTAACAATAATTTGGTAGTCCCAATATGGTTTGTGATTGTCTGGCAAAGCAGACTTAACAAACCATGCTTTGAAGTTTGTTTGCAACCTTGGTTTGTACTAGTTATGGTTTGATGTGATTCCTTGATAAACAAATCATAATTATGCCTATTGTTCAGCCTCCAGAGCCAGCTTCACTTTTGAGATACAAACAAGCTAGCAAATGTAAAAGCTCAGAGGACAGAAAATAAAAAACAAAGTGCAGCTCTAAACGCTGATTTATTTTTTTAATATACAACATCAGGAATCTCGAAGCCTGGTTCAAGTTCTAAACTATGGTTAATACAAACCATGGCTTAGCATGATGTTTGAACTGAGCCAGGGTTTTTTGGTGGGGGCAGCCTTCTTAGTTCTAATTATGGCAACTCCCCCTGGATTGAGATTCCCTACTTCCCAGTGTCTACTGTATTTTAGCTTTGCTTTGCTTTTTCTTCTTCTTTGGAGCATGGCGATGGCATGAAGGACTAAAGCTGAGCTACCGCAGTGCCTGAAGTGAAGATCACTCCACAGGCTTCCTCAAACCCCCATTTTAATTGGTCCTGATTTATTCAAATCTCCAGTACCCACAGCGCTGCTTTCTCATGTTATAAAGCGTAAACTGTTTTTTAAGATGTTGCCATTAACTGTGATTTAAAAGCATCTAAGAGTTCCTAGTGTGTTTTCATACGGACTGCTGCTTTCTCCTAGAATTAAACATTTAGCAGCAGATGAAATGTTTCTAGCAGGAATACAGCTTAATGATACATTTCCCCATAGGGATCAATTACAGTACAGTTGGACCTAACTTTTCTCCCCTAATTTGCCAAGGAAAGGTTGTTTGGTTGCCAGAAACTTGGGAGGGGGACTTATTCCTATTTGCTGTGATGGGTTAAAATCTACAATAAAATGCATTGTTTCCTCTCTTTTAGCTTCTCCGGTGGCCATTAGCTACATGGTGAGTCCTGTGTCCTACTTTTCTGAGGGTGGATGATACCCAGACTAAAGTGGACTAAAGTACTCTGTTGCCCTAGTACAACAAATCCACTTTTTAAAAGGAAAAAATACTTTTTGCAGTTAAGAAAATGATAGGGGAAATGTCTTGAAAACTGTGGAACAAACAACCTTTTAACAGGACGATCGATGCATAAATAGCCCACAAGCAAATCAGGATGAATTTTCATTGCGGTCTGCATAACCGCCCCATAAACCAATCAGAAGCAAATGCACAATGAAGCCTGGATACAATCTAAGCTCCACCTAAGGTTTGTGCAAGCAAGTCAGGACCAATCCTCAATGAGCAAGTTGTCTGTCAGAGCCCCAATAAATGTGGCAAGCCTTTATGAATGCAAAAGAAACATTTAAATAATCTGAAAGGGAAAGGGCCGTGGTGTAAAATTGTATAGAAATAAAGAGAGCGAACCATATCCAAATGCACAGGGATCCAGGGTTGAGTAAGGCAACAGGGACCTTGAACCAGAGTCACTAGCAGAACTCAGACACCTTATTCCCATTGCCACTGTGACCGCTTGTTAGAAGAGGCAGCTTCTTGCCTATTCCCTACTGCAGTTCCACACAGTTGGCACAGATGCAGCAACCAGCTGAGTAACAAGTGACAGCCGGGGCCATTGGGGATCCACTTGGTCCTATAAAGCTACTGACTCTGGATTGGCTCCACAGTCTCTGCCACTTGTTGCCCGAGTGACGACCAAACCAGCTGCTCTCAGGCGGGCCACAGCTTCCTGCCTTTTCAATCAGCCCCTCACTTGCCTCCAAAATGCCAGCTATAAGCACTGCTATCTGCCTAGCTCTGCATTTTTAACCCCCCCCCCATGTTGCTTTAGTTATAAAGTAAGCCACAGGAGGGGGAAAAAAATCTTCTGTATGTCTCTGATTATAATCAGAGACTCATTCACCATGTGTGCAAATCCAAAAAAGAGCCCAGATTTATTCATGAGTGCTGAACATCCAGCTTCCTATTAAAGGCCCTGTATTTGTAAAGCACAGAACATCAGATCTATACAGCCAAATGCATGGTGTCAGCTGCTGTGTCCGGATGCTGAACAAGAATACAAAACATCCTGGTGCTGTATTTAAATTGACATGGGTTACTATATTGGGAGTTTTTGCTGTCTCACTGGGAGCCTGGGGACACAGCTGTCAAACCGAGAAGCCTGGAATGTCCTGCAAACTGAACCCTGCAATGGGAAACTTTCCTTGTTCAGTCCTTCTCCTTCACCCACCTCGTGCAATGTCTTGCGTGAGTTGAGCTCTTAAACTGCATGTTGTCATTCATTTGTTACCAAATCCTTTCACTTCTTGGTTAGGAAATAATGCATCACAGCCTGCACCACTGGATTGTAGGTGGCAAATGTTTACAAAGAGAGCCCGAATCCCAAATCTATAAATTCTGGTCCTGAACTGATAAGAAAAAAGGAAGTGGGAATAAACAGAGCTAGTTATGAACTTCCAGCTGGGGTTTTAATGAACTGTGGCCTATGGATCAGAGCAGGTAAGTGTGAAAGTGAGTGGAGAACCAATTTCAAGGTGGCCATAACTAGGAGATCCATTTTTACATCATCACTAGTGTCATGCTCACTATTGAGAGCACGAACCAAATATACTTTACCTTTAAAACCCCTCATGACTTATCTATTTGCCCTTGAATTCGAAAATGCCCTGCCCATGATGCTGCCTCCTACACCTTGCAATTATTTCCAAAACACGGTGGTGTTGCCTCCACCTGTTCCTTCAGATCCCTCCTCAAAACTCACCTTTTATGTCAAGGCTCTGGCTCAGTTCCTTACAGAGCAATCCAACCTCCTTACACTGGGCTTTGGGATATGTGGTTTGAGTTATGGTGTTCATCTGCTCAACTCTGCCACCTACAAGTTACCAAACTTGCAAGTAGGAGGGCTGCTGGTGCTATCCCTGAAATGGGGGGTGCCAAGGAGGGCAGCAGGTCTGAGCTGGCCTGGGATCCACTGGATCCAAAGCGATTGTACAACAGCATTGGGGCCTGATCCAAAGCTGTTTACTAGGCTAGCCTGGAGCTGAACACAATAATAAAGTTTCCTTTCCGCACCCACACCCCCACGCCTACCATGAGTGGCTGGGCTGAGGGTGCAACCATGGCTCTGCAAAGCCCCGCCAGCAGGGCGAGGTTGGGATGTGCCTTTAGTCATCACCCCCTGTTGAGTCTAAGCCTTAGGGGCCTGATGCCTTTTGTGCATAGTCTCCCCATAACTTTTTCATCCAGCTTGTCTTCATCTCTGTTGAAATGTAATTACAAGCATCTCAGCCAGGGACCTAGTCTGCCTTTAAAAACAAACAAACAAACACTGTTTCCCAGGGGTTTAGAATCCCATGTGCTTTGGATTATCTGTGGCAACCACCCTGCAGTACATTGGGGAAAAAAATAAGGGGTACAACTTTTCCTGCATGGATCTCTCCTGAACACCCAAATGTTGGCAAGATGAGAATCCCAGGACACCCAACTGACATAATTCAATAGGAAGTTTGAGTGAAAGCTTGACACCTGACATTGTTTCCCAGTTTAGCAGTAGCTGCCTTGGAATGAAAACAAAGTGGGTTCATTGTTAAGAAATGTTGATGCCAAGCTTGTACAAGAGCTATCAAGCTGACAAATCCAGAGAGACGTTTTCATTCTGTAGCTAGATTCATATGGATGCATTTGATCTTGATATACAGCAGTGCTTCAAACAGGCTCTAGAGGTTAGGTGTGGGCTGACAGCAATGGACTACTGCAACACACACCACCAGCAACCCCATGGTTCACCAATGTGTCATAATGTTAAAAGCTTACTTAAAGACATTGTAATTATATTCTAAATTACCCTGATAATGCACTATTGATTCAGAAGTGCCTCTCAGGGTCTGACCATTCCCCTAGTCCAGCATTCATTACTAGAATTCTGGCTTTAGAATGTTCCCCTTGCCTTCACCCAATTCTATGGGGCAGGAAACTTACTCCTGGCACACTTTTCAATGTTCAATTCACACACAATAAGACCTGCAGGGTGGCCCTTCTAGGACACTGTCACTAATTGTAATTTGTACAAAGTTACTACTTACATTATCTTTCTAGAAACAAAAAGAACAGCTGTGGTATAAAGAGTCTCAGAAATGCATTGAATAACCATTGGTATGTGTTTACTACCCCAGCCAATGTTAGCAGACTACTAGCATTGTTTGTAGCTTTGGTTTGGGCTACTGTACTAACTGGGATGATGGGAGTTGTAGTCTAAAACTTGAGGAAGGGGACCAGGTAGGTGATAGGTGCACTAGAAACTGGCCCAGGATCCAGTGAAATAGTTTCCACAGGTAATGTAAAGAATCAATAAGCAAATTATATACAATATGCCAGGGTTAAGATAATTGAGATTTCTAGCCAAGAAAAAAAGGTTGGTCTCTTCTCTCTTCCACCCAACTTCCTCCTCCCAATTCTTTGCAAACATTTGCATTTTCAGTGGTTAGGTTCATGGGCTGTTGGGTTTTTTTAATGAATCTTTTTCAAAATACTGCATTATGGAAGTGAGGCAATTGGCCACTTCTATTATCATCGCCATACGAGTTAAAATTCTCCAAACTAGGGAAGAACACTCTACACTCGACAAAACATACTTTCCCTCCCTCTGTATAATTACACAGCAAGACAAATATGCTGGCAAAACACATCTGCACAAAACCAAGGAGAAGGTGTTGTCAAATGTAATTTGATGCATTAAATATTTAGGTCGCTCTTTATATAAAATTCAACAGATGCTGGTGCAGTGCTTCTCCTACCAGCTATTTAACTCTTCTCTTTAGCATAAACAAAGAACAAAACCAAGAAGAAGTCTTGACTCAGCAAAGAAAAACATGGTGCATTTGGGTAATGTCCATAGACACACACACACAGAGAGAGAGAGAGAGAGAGAGAGAGAGAGAGAGAGAGAGAGAGAGAGGAACAGACAGACAGACAGAGACTAAAAGTCATTTGGAGGTGGAGATGAAGAGGATTCTACGAAGCTGAACACATCTCACACCAGAATTTAAAAAACCACCATGTGTATTCCAATGCCCCCCACTCCGTGATTTCCATAAGAGATGCAACTGGTGGTGCATTTCAAAATAATCAATTTGACAAGTTAATACTTCATTGCCTTAAGATTCATTGACAATATTAGCTATATCGAGTCAGCTCCTTACATTGAGCAAGAATTGCTGCAACTTTATAGCTGTGTCCTGGCTACATCTGCAGTGATGTTTCCCCACACAATTCCAGCTCCATGAGTGGCCAAGGAGGAAGTGCAGCTGCTCACCGCAAACTGGCAGCCCACTGTACGAACTGGCATTCAGCGTGTCAAAATGGCAGGCGTTCAACATTTTCACACAACTGAATGACCTTGCAGTTGAGATGAATGAGGAAGTAAAGCTGGAAAGAGTTTAAGGGGCAGGGGATTGGCTAAGAAAAAAGTATTGAGCTGTTGTAAGGTTCCAGTAATTGAGCATACCGGTACATAAACCAACAAAATTCAGTCTTGAGAGCATTTTTTCAAGACTAATTTTGCATGTTACTGTGTTCCGCACTCCCTTAAAGATCAACATTCCATTCAGAGTTGAGAAATACATTCTTCATTATGACCCTTAGCTTCTTACTGTGTGTTTGCTCACTTTGACCTTTTAACAATTTCCATTTGCTCCTGTGCTCTTGGCACAGGCATGTGCCTTACACTCCGAGCTTTAGCGTTTGCATTGGAGTGGCTGTTGGGACAATGTTTCCTAAATTGCTAACATGCATGTGCAGCAAATCCTAGGAGTGAGCTGCTGTTTTATCACAGGGCCCAGTAAATCTTTGCTTGCCCAAATATCAGTTTACATTATTTGTTCAAACTGTCTCTTGCCATCTCCAGAACAGAAGGTAGAAAACCTACAATATTGATCGGCTTTGTAGCAGTGGCTCCCCTGGTTGCCTCTCTGGCAATATAATCTTTTGGGCACTGATTAGAAAACAGTATTCCATCCTCACTACAACGTCCTATAATGGCAGCCAGAAGCAGAGGAGAGCAAAGATAGATAGATAGATAGATATTTATTACGGCTTTAAGCCCATATAAGGAGAGCAAATAGAATATGCATGACATAGATTCTCATTGCAACCCATTACTCAAAATGCAAGACTGATTTCTCCCATAGCTATAAACGAGATTCTTTTGAAAAAATAGCAGAATTACCACTATAGACATCTTTAATTGCCCATGTCTGTCAAACATCATTCTCTCTTAAGAGAAAAACTGCTGCTCAAATAAGTTAGGCAGTGGTATCTGATCACCCATTTACTAGAGTATAATATTTGATTGTGTATTAGTTCTGATGCTTCTGCACAATGGAATAATTTTAGGACTTAAAATGTTTGTTTATAGGAGCTTGCCTTAATAATTTTAATCATTTGCTCCACACCCAAGTTACCTATACAGTTCCTGGATAAATAAGGATGAGTACTTTTTGCATAAACCTTAAAATGAATACAAATGCAGAAGCTCTAGCTTAGCTGCCCTGATTGTGCCCCTGACCAAGGACTTCCTCAGCTCTCTGTTACTTGGATGGTGTTTTAGCTTGCAGTCTTTATTTATGACTGTAATAACATGAAGAGTCAAAGAAAGCTGTTCTCTCCTTTCACCCTTCCTGCACTTGCTTTGAGAATTTGATCTGCATCACCTTCTGGATATCTTTTGTTTAAAAAGGGAAAAAACACAGATCATATAATTCTGTTTGTTGTACAAAAATGTCTCCACTCGGTGAAAAAATCAGGCTAGAGATGTTGTCATGCCTAAGGCCAGCTACATGGCTGAGAAGGGATTTTCAACACAGATCTACTATATTCAAATCCAAAACTCAAATCCATTGCATCATTACTACCTGTCCACCTTGAAAATATCCTCTAAATAATGTTACATCCCGAACCGCCCTGCATCTTATGTTAAGCCAAGCAAATATGCATTAGTGTTGCTCATTTAAATGGGTAAAATAATTAAAAGAATGGAGACTTTAAAGGGGGGAAAGCTCAGTATTGTCACCATCTTTTTTGCCATGGAGCCACAGCTCATTGGTAGAGCACACGTTTTCCATACACAAAGCCTAAGGCCAAATCTCTGGCATTTCTCAAGAATCTCAAATAGCAGGACTGGGGTCTCGAAATCTGGGGTGTCACAGGGCTGCTGCCAGTCAGAATGGACAAAAGCAAGTGGGCTAGATGGGCAAGTGGCCTACGTACCTCAGTATGTTCATATATTGTGTTTTACAATGTCCTGTATGCACTGCCTCTTTCAATAATGTGTGTATGTTTATTTGACTGATGCATTCCAAGGACTCAGCGTAGGCAACAGTGAATTCATTACTCTATATGGCAGTGGTTTTTATCCTGGGGGGATGCAGGGGGACGCATACCCCCAAACATTTTGTGAATCTAACAGGAGAAGAAATGTATATATATATATATATATATATATATATATATATATATATATATATATATATATTATATATATATATATAGTTTCTTCTCTAGCACGGTGAATCGTGAGTTCTGCTGCTACCCCCAATGGCAGCCTCATTTCCTGTCACAGTGTTTCCTGAGTCTCAGGCAGAAGTGAGCGTTTAATGAGAGTACCCCTAAACATGTTTTTAAGGGGGGAAAGCACTGCTATATGGTATACAATTTTGGATGTTTGTTCATCAGTAAATGCAAGGGCCTTTTACAGTCCTTGTATCTTTCCATAATCTTTTCATAATTCAAACATTTTTAGCTCCTTGGACAAAATCACACACCAAATTAAACAATAAAAAAATCTGCAAACATGGGAGCTGAGGTCAATTTCCTCTCAACACCTTGCAGAGTATATTTCTGGGAAATGAATCAATTGTGAAGATACCGTCTTCTGTAACTGGGATGTTCCATATCAAACAACAAAGTTATTCATCTGTACCTTATTAATGTTCCCACAGCACAGTTGTTATGACTAATTTTTGACTACTTAATTTCTGCTGCTCAAAATACATACTTTCTTGAGGGAGGAGGAATTTTTTTTCTTTTGCTTTTAAGCAGAAGAATAGTCATAGGCACTTCACTACTGAACACAACACCTTAATCATGTCCAGAACGAAAAGCAACCAAGTAGCCGCTATATTTCTGTATCTGTATATGAAACTGTATTTCATTACTAGCAGGAATTCAGAATGAAGCCAAAGTATACTGTAAAGCAATTCTTCTCACTAAAACAAGAAGCAGGAAGGAATACATCACTGACCCCTTGCTTTAGAAGCAAGCAAGCAAGCAAGCAAGCAAGCAAGCAAGTGTGTAGTTAGGAACTGTGAAATTTAATCTGTTTGTGGATAAGGTGACCATGGGGTATCTATGAGCAGGTGTTGGGTTCAAGCAAGATGAACTAGTTTAAGTTGCCTATTCAGCCTTCCCTTCGAATACCACTCCACAGGGTAGGTTCTTTGTGTCAATAGTTAAATTATGGAATTTGCTCCCACAAGAGGCTGTGATGGCCACCAACTTGGTTGGCTTTAAAAGAGGATAAGGCTAACAGTGGCCACCACCTCTGATGGTCATATTCTACTGCCGCTGTTGGAGGAAATAGGCATCTGGATGTTTGTCGCTGGAAACCACAGGAGTGGAGAGCACTGTTGCTCTCAGGTCCTATTTATGGGCTTCCCAAAGGGATCTGATTGGCCACAGGATGCTGGAATGGGTGGGCGTTGGGCCTGATCCACCAAGGCTTTTCTTCTGTTCTTATGCGTCTTTACTGTGATGTAGGCATACTCAGCTACCCACGGTGCAGGGGCAAAGATTGCTTTGGGTTAGGTGCTTTATATTAGTTCAGAATATTTGCTGATCTAGCCCAGGCATCCCCAAACTTGGGCCCTCCAGATGTTTTGGACTACAATTCCCATCTCCCCCGACCACTGGTCCTGTTAGCTAGGGATAATGGGAGTTGTAGGCCAAAACATCTGGAGGGCCGCAGTTTGGGGATGCCTGATCTAGCCCAATATTGCTTTACTGTGACTGGCATTCACCTTCCTCCCCCCCTTCAAAGAATCAATCAATTCTATGCTGTTTTGGGAGGGGGTGGGGCCACATGTTTCCCTGAAGATTCAGATAGTCTGTAAAGTCTTTCATGTCATCTGTAGCATTTAAGCAAACTCCCTTTCACAGTCCCTTTAGTAGAGGACACTGGGATCTTCCTCCGCCTGAGGCTTCCCACCAAGAGCAAAGAGCTGCAGGAGGAAAGTCCTTGTACATACATAGCTGCCAAGTATCCCGTATCCGCCGGGAAAACCCCTTTTTTCTTACCGTTTCCCGGCGGTCTCCCGTTTAGCGGAAAATCCCGGTATTGTCCCTTAAATCGGGACACTTGGCAGCTATGAATGGAGGAGAATTACCCGGCCATTTTTCTGGTGCCGCTTGCCCTTCTATGGGCACCAGAAAATGGCGCCGGCGGCGCCGGAAGTCGCTTCCGCGCATGACCAGAAGTTGCGTGACGCGACTTCCGGTGGCGCTTTGCCCTTCTATGGGCATCAGAAAATGGCGGCGCCGGAAGTCGCTTTTACGTGTTTCCGGTCATGCGCGGAAGCGACTTCCGGCGCCGGCGCCGCCATTTTCTGATGCCCATAGAAGGGCGAAGCGCCACCGGAAGTTGCGTCACACAACTTCCGGTCATCTGCGCGCTGCCGATCCCGGATCTTTACGATCCGGACTTGGCAGCTATGTACATATCATTATATGATGCTTTGTATATAATGCATTGAGGAAGCAATACTTGGGACAAATTTTAGGGAGAGGTCTGACCACGAACTTGCAATCTATATACTGGATGGCCAAGGTAAATATAAATCTGTGAAGACTGCACATTTTCTATCTGCAATAACCAATGGGAGGACAAAATTCTTCAGGAAGACTGCTGCGTCCTGCCAGGGAGGTTAAGAATTCTAAGTTTGTTTTACGCTTTGATTCATTAAGTTCTTACATAATTTTATTCTGATTTGCATACATTGCAGATTCAGTTAAACTCAACCCACTCTACTGCTTTAATATTTCATTTTAATATTTGTTAAAAGAGGAACAATCGTTCCTTTTTTGAAGGGGCATGTTATGATCTGCCAGGGAAATTCAGCATTTTAAGTTGGTTTATGTTGTAGTTCGTTTCGGTCTCAGCTAACTTCTCTTGATGTCACATAGAGCTACTTTCATACTGTTATAAACCTTGTATTGTGGTGGCCTGATGATTAGGTACAAATAAAACAATCTGAATCTGAACTGGCAGGAGCTCTGCGAGTTGCACACAAATAAAGCTTTCTATATCACCTACTCCCTGATCCTTTGGTTCAGGTGCTAGAAATTGAACCTGGGTTCTCATTCATGCACAATAAGCAGTCTGCAACTGAGCTATGGTCCCTCTGATAACCTTATTTTTCTAAGTATATATTTGTAAAAAGGTAAAGGGGCCCCTGACCATAAGAGTTGTCGCGGACAACTTTGGGGTTGCGGTGCTCATCTCGCTCTATAGGCCGAGGGAGCCGGCATTTGTCTGCAGACAGCTTCCAGGTCATGTGGCCAGCATGACTAAGCTGCTTCTTGCAAAACCAGAGCAGTGCACGGAAACACCGTTTACCTTCCCGTCGGAGCAGTACCTATTTATCTACTTGCACTTTGATGTGCTTTCGAACTGCTAGGTTGGCAGGAGCAGGGACCGAGCAACGGAAGCTCACCCCGTCGCATCAGCTGCTAATTAAAACTCCAGTCTCAGTGATAATTAGGGTGGCCACATGCCCTACCTCACAAGAGGACAGGATTCTGTTTGAAGGGGTTGTCCTGTCTTCCTGTGCAAAGATAAAAGAACCATGAGAAGGAAGAGCAGCTGCCGTTAAGTAGCCCCTGAAGTTATCACCTGGACTGCAGACTAAGCCTCCTGGTCAAAGTATTCTCCCATGGTGGTGGGATGCACTATATTTCTTTTTAAATCATAGCAATTATTCCTAAATTTGTATATATACACATAAATTAGCACATGCAAATATAAGGGTGGAATTAAACAGAGTGCTAAGTACATTAGGAACAAGGTCTGCTCGCAGAACGAGACTTCCCCACCCTCTCCTCCCATGTCCACTCCTAAACATGTTATGGGATTTTCTCCAACCCTCCAAATCAGATTTAGGGGGGGGCGGGTGCATGGGGGAGGGGAAAAGTCCCATTGCACAAGCTTACCTTGTTCTGCACATGCAACAATCCTGCCCTATGTTTTTTAAACAAAATAGTAATGTGTCTCCTGTTGAGATTCCTGCATTGCAAGGGGTCACTAGATGACCCTTGGGTTCCTTCCAACTCTACAATTCTATGATCCTATGATTCCTCTTTTTCACAATGCGTAAATGTGAAATGTCATCCTATTGTCAGCAGAAGCGTTTAAAACACATTAAGCAGTTGAGAAACTGAAGTCAACAGTTGGCACAAACAAGGCCTATGTCATATGATGAGCTCTTCCCAGTTGGCATCTCTTTGGAAGCTAGTTTTAAAAGGCTCAGTGCCAAGATTCTACAATTATACCTGTCTGGGCTCCAGACCTACCCCACAGATTAATGTACAATGTGAAAACATTAGACTAAGATATTCCTTTTCCCCTTGCCCCATTTTAGTACACTGTGCATCCCTGAAATATGTGGAAGTCTAAACTCTTCTTGCTAAAGCTACCGGTGAGAAAATGACAATGCAAGTTCAGGAAGAAAAAACTGAGGAACAATGCATTGGCCCTTTCGATTCCTTTCTGACAGATAAGGAAAATATACCCATGGCATGCGATCTTATTATTGCGCATGTATCGCTAGACATGACAAATCATGGCAGCTTGATAAAGCTACATGCCTGCACCTTTCCAATCTACAACTTCAAGTTGGATGGATTGTGTACATAACATAGTGTTTTTTTTATTCCTGTGCCTAGAAAAGCAAAAGGACTAGAAAAGCAATATTCCTTTCTATTATTTTTTAAGAGGAAAAGTGTCCAAATTACACAGTTTTGTCACACCATTAACTCAAGTACTATTGACTTTGTACAAAAGCCAATGCACACAAATGAAGTTCCTACCCACTGAAATGACTACGTAGCTCCCCCTAAAACCAGACTATGCTTCCAGGACAGACTCTCCTTATGCAATGACATGCATAAATGTTTTGGGGCAAGAACAATGGGTCAGATCCTCAGCTGACATATATCAATAATATAGCTCCAAGCAGGGAGCTTATATGGGCACACACGCAAGCAGAGGATGAAATGAGTCACTGTTTAAACTGGCCAATGATTCAGGGGAGCTCCACTTTCAGTCTAATCCAGTCCTGCACATCTGCAACACTCTGAGCCAAATATGCATACTGTTACCTGTCTAGCGCCGAACAACCCCAGGAAATTAAAACTGGGCCTCCATTCACAGCTGTCTGGTTGCATTTGGCTTGGGAGATCCCACCCTGGGTCACCTTGATCTCATTCATGGACTACCTGGAAACTTCCAAATGACAAACAATGGGAACCTACATGGCCAGCCAGAAAGATCAGCCAGTTTGGGCAAATGATGGATCCTGGAGCTTTCTGAGAGGCAAATTGTACAGCCACACCACTTTGCATACCCCTACACACATCGGTGAAGAACTAATGCAAGTCCCCATCAATGTGTTTTCTAACCACCTAGTGAAAAGGGAGAATCCCAGTATCATAGATACTATACCACGCGAATGTTACCCAGACTTTCCAGCACATTTTCCTTATTGCATTTTAAAAGCTCCAAATCAACTCTGCAACCTGAATTTGCCGGTATGTAACCAAATCCCATTCAAAAATAGTGACAGTCTGGAAGAGCCCGCAAAGGGCAAATGGGAGGGCCATCTGCACTTGGGGCAGGCTTCCCAGGAATGATCCCAGGTGCATCTCAGAGGTGTCACAGGGGCAGCAACATATCTTGCTTTCCATAAAACTTCCTGGAAAACTGGTGTAGCAAGAGTAAGAGACCCGTGCTGCCTGTCATTCTTGGGACCCCCTACTCACAAACCTCCAGGCCAGTCAATAGTATTTCTGCAAGTTCTATGAGACTGGGTGACAATTTTCACAAGGTTTTCTTTATTGGCACCAGATTTGAGAAGGATAAAGGGAAGACTAAAGTCAAGTGCTTAATAGGAACCTTGGACTGTAAGGACAGGGTTTGTTTAAGAGAGAGAGAGAACCCATCAGGTTCCAACAAAATGTGGTTTTAATTAGTTGATACAGAGCTCAATTAGAGATTAAGTGAAGTAGCCAGCGAACACTCAAACTAATCCATCTCTGTGCTTGTTTGACAAATGGAGTGTACATTCTCTAAGAGAGGTTATTGAGTTGCCCAATGAAGCTGGATGGCTCGAGAGTCCCAAATCTGACACTAATTCTCTATTAAAATAGAAGTTCTGTATTAGTGATTGATTTATTCACCAAAATAGCTCGTGGAGAGCAGGAGATATCCAATTTGAATTTAACAGTGAGAGAGTCTGATTTACAATGGAGAGCTTTCCCCACACCTTAGACCAGGACTGCACATCTTGCAATCCACCAAGTCAACCCCCACCCTGCAGCCAGTATTGTCAATCTACGGTATTTTTCTTCTTCTCAATCTCAGGCAGCAAAAACAGGTTTATCAAATAAGATTCCTTATACTGGCCATATATGGCCGGTAACATCAGGGTTCAGCCCCTGTTACCCAGGGTCTCCTGCTCTAGGTTTGGCTTCCTGGTTAGTTCTCAGATCCCTCTCATCTCTCCCAGAGACCCAGGAGTTGAGGAAACAGCAACCTGCCATAGAGCTCAGCTAGCAGCATGTGAGTCTACTTAAGGGGATGTGGAAGCACATGGAAGAAGTTACGCAGGGCCTGGCTGAGAGCCAGAAGGGGGTGAAGCCCCCATTTCCTTCTAGTATGTGCTTCTTCATTTGCTGAAGCAACAGCTTCAGCCTCCCTGAACTGGGAAAACGGATGTGTACCTGCATTTAGCTTGGTGGCTCATAAGTTGTACACCAGTAGTGCTTCGATTATGGAATGTATTTTAGTCCCCGGAGCAAATTCTTTTTAGCTGGGTTTTAAGTGCTGTTTGAGAATGACTGTGTGTCCTTCACATTGGTTTTCATGTCAAAATCTGAACTTATTTTATTGCTTTCATAACATTTTTTGACTGCTGTGTGTATTTTATTGTTTTAAACGCGTTGTGAATTGCCTGCAGGGTGGGGTTAATAGGCAGTTTAAATACATGCATAGGTGCAAAAGGGGAAAAGTCAGGAATGGTTCTGAATGCTTACTGGTATCTGCCATAATACAACAACCCTACTTGTCCAGTTTGGAAGACAGCACAAAATTATATTCATATGTAACAGATAAACTTGGGAGAGGGAAGGAGTCACCTTGACTCCTGGTGTAGTGAAGTTGTCAGGGTGTCTATGACCTGGGAGACCTGGGTTCAAATACCACCCATAGCCAGTTGTTCACTGGGTGAACTTGGGGCCAGTTAATACCTCTCAGCTTAACCTGCCTCAAAGGGTTGTTGAGATGATAAAATTTGAGGGACCTTTTATACTACCCTGAACTACTTCAAGGATGGACAGGATCCACATGTAATTAATAATGGTTCTAGTGCAGGTTATAGGTTGGCTGCAGTGAGATGACAGTTCTGTTGGATGCTTTTGCTTATAAACAAAATGGTGTATATAGAGACTCGTGCCAAAGAATCATAGAATTGTGGAGCTGAGAGGGACCACAAGGGTCATCTAGTCCAACCCCCTGCAATGCAGGAATCTTTAAAGCTCCATTCTCAAAAGTATTACACACCTAAAAGAAACTGAGTATTTTCAAAATACAGGGTTTAAACTTGTTGGAATTCCTTCCTTCCTTCCTTCCTTCCTTCCAACTGAATCAGTGCCTTTGCCTTGCAGTTACTCAGTTGAGGATCACACAGTATCTAACACCATGAAATTTGGAATAGGTAGGTTAATTTTGAGAGGGTGATCATTTTGATCGTGGCTATTTTGTCTGAGAGGGTAAAGTAGGCATTGTTCCATCTCCTCAAGTCTTTGTTGATTTGTCATCACAAGGGGTTGCAATTGTGGAGGTATAGTTTGTTGAGGTTTCTGGTTATTTGTACCCCTAGGTATCTGAACTTGGTGCAGCAAATTATCTAGGTGATGTTGGTGAATTGCCAGGGACAAAATGAGAGCTGTCTCCTCCTGAAATTCTAGGCAAAAGTAACCCTGGAGAGTATTGTGCCGACTAGTGCTGAAAATTGAAGTGCTGGATTAGGTAAAACTCATGTTCTGTGACTCACTTCTCTTCTAACTGCCTAACCAGGATAAATGTGTTAACCAATAGGTGGAAGTATGTTACCGTGTTTCTCATATTTTAAGGCATCCCCAAAAAATAAGCCATGACAGGATTTCTAAGGGTTAGTGAAAAATAAGACATACCCCGAAAATAAGCCATGTCGTGTAGCCCCGACCGAGCGAGAGGCGAAGGCGCGGGACCCAGCAGGAGCTCCCTGCCTGCTTCCCCGAGCCGTCGCGCATCGGGGGACAGAGCCGAAGATCGGCGGGCGCTCCTTGCTGGGCTTGACAAGCCCGGGAAACAGCGCCCGCCGATCTTCGGACCTGTCCTGTGTGACAGGCGGGGGTGGGGGGGGAAGCGGAGATCATGCTCCGCTCTCCCCCCACCCCCGCCTGTCACCGAAGATCGGCGGGCGCTGTTTGCTGGGCTTGACAAGCCCGGCAAACAGCGCCCGCCGATCTTCGGACCTGTCCTGTGTGACAGGCGGGGGTGGGGGGAAGCGGAGATCGTTCTCCGCTCTCCCCCCACCCCCGCCTGTCACCAAAGATCGGCGGGCGCTGTTTGCTGGGCTTGACAAGCCCGGCAAACAGCGCCCGCCGATCTTCGGACCTGTCCTGTGTGACAGGCGGGGGGGGAAGCGGAGATCGTTCTCCGCTCTCCCCCCACCCCCGCCTGTCACCAAAGATCGGCGGGCGCTCCTTGCTGGGCTTGACAAGCCCGGCAAACAGCGCCCGCCGATCTTCGGACCTGTCCTGTGTGACAGGCGGGGGTGGGTGGGGAAGCGGAGATCGTGCTCCGCTCTCCCCCCACCCCCGCCTGTCACCAAAGATCGGCGGGCGCTCCTTGCTGGGCTTGACAAGCCCGGCAAACAGCGCCCGCCGATCTTCGGCCCTGTGCTGTATGACGGGCGGGGGTGGGGGGAAGCGGAGATCGTGCTCCGCTCTCCCCCCACCCCCGCCTGTCACCAAAGATCGGCGGGCGCTCCTTGCTGGGCTTGACAAGCCCGGCAAACAGCGCCCGCCGATCTTCGGCCCTGTGCTGTATGACGGGCGGGGGTGGGGGGAAGCGGAGATCGTGCTCCGCTCTCCCCCCACCCCCGCCTGTCACCGAAGATCGGCGGGCGCTCCTTGCTGGGCTTGACAAGCCCGGCAAACAGCGCCCGCCGATCTTCGGACCTGTCCTGTGTGACAGGCGGGGGTGGGGGGGGAAGCGGAGATCGTGCTCCGCTCTCCCCCCACCCCCGCCTGTCACCAAAGATCGGCGGGCGCTCCTTGCTGGGCTTGACAAGCCCGGCAAACAGCGCCCGCCGATCTTCGGCCCTGTGCTGTATGACGGGCGGGGGTGGGGGGAAGCGGAGATCGTGCTCCGCTCTCCCCCCACCCCCGCCTGTCACCGAAGATCGGCGGGCGCTCCTTGCTGGGCTTGACAAGCCCGGCAAACAGCGCCCGCCGATCTTCGGACCTGTCCTGTGTGACAGGCGGGGGTGGGGGGGAAGCGGAGATCGTTCTCCGCTCTCCCCCCACCCCCGCCTGTCACCAAAGATCGGCGGGCGCTGTTTGCTGGGCTTGACAAGCCCGGCAAACAGCGCCCGCCGACCTGTGCTGTGTGACAGGCGGGGGTGGGGGGGAAGCGGAGATCGTTCTCCGCTCTCCCCCCACCCCCGCCTGTCACCGAAGATCGGCGGGCGCTCCTTGCTGGGCTTGACAAGCCCGGCAAACAGCGCCCGCCGATCTTCCGACCTGTCCTGTGTGACAGGCGGGGGTGGGGGGGGGAAGCGGAGATCGTGCTCCGCTCTCCCCCCACCCCCGCCTGTCACCAAAGATCGGCGGGCGCTCCTTGCTGGGCTTGACAAGCCCGGCAAACAGCGCCCGCCGATCTTCGGCCCTGTGCTGTGTGACAGGCGGGGGTGGGGGAGAAGCGGAGATCGTTCTCCGCTCTCCCCCCATCCCCGCCTGTCACCGAAGATCGGCGGGCGCTCCTAGCTGGGCTTGACAAGCCCGGCAAACAGCGCCCGCCGACCTGTGCTGTGTGACAGGCGGGGGTGGGGGGGAAGCGGAGATCGTTCTCCGCTCTCCGCCCACCCCCGCCTGTCACCGAAGATCGGCGGGCGCTGTTTGCTGGGCTTGACAAGCCCGGCAAACAGCGCCCGCCGATCTTCGGCCCTGTGCTGTATGATGGGCGGGGTGGGGGGAAGTGGAGATCGTGCTCCGCTCTCCCCCCACCCCCGCCTGTCACCAAAGATCGGCGGGCGCTGTTTGCTGGGCTTGACAAGCCCGGCAAACAGCGCCCGCCGATCTTCGGCCCTGTGCTGTGTGACAGGCGGGGGTGGGGGAGAAGCGGAGATCGTTCTCCGCTCTCCCCCCACCCCCGCCTGTCACCAAAGATCGGCGGGCGCTCCTTGCTGGGCTTGACAAGCCCGGCAAACAGCGCCCGCCGATCTTCGGCCCTGTGCTGTGTGACAGGCGGGGGTGGGGGAGAAGCGGAGATCGTTCTCCGCTCTCCCCCCATCCCCGCCTGTCACCGAAGATCGGCGGGCGCTCCTAGCTGGGCTTGACAAGCCCGGCAAACAGCGCCCGCCGACCTTTGCTGTGTGACAGGCGGGGGTGGGGGGAAGCGGAGATCGTTCTCCGCTCTCCCCCCATCCCCGCCTGTCACCGAAGATCGGCGGGCGCTCCTAGCTGGGCTTGACAAGCCCGGCAAACAGCGCCCGCCGACCTGTGCTGTGTGACAGGCGGGGGTGGGGGGGAAGCGGAGATCGTTCTCCGCTCTCCGCCCACCCCCGCCTGTCACCGAAGATCGGCGGGCGCTGTTTGCTGGGCTTGACAAGCCCGGCAAACAGCGCCCGCGTGCACTTTATTAAAAAATAAGACATCCCTCAAAAATAAGCCATGTCGTGTTTTTTTGAAGAAAAAATTAATATAAGACATGACTTATAATATGAGAAACACGGTAAACACATTCCCTGCTGTTGTCAGGATGAAAGAAGAGAGCAATAGCATATGTTCAGCAATTGCCCTTATTGCTATGTATGGGAAGAGAGCTTCATCTGTGATATTTTCATCAAACACATGCACGATGCAGTTGTACACTTCCAAGAGACTGGAAAGCCAATAAAGCCATTATATGCCCTTTTTTGTTTGTTTGTGGATAATTTGTTTGCCTGAAAGTGCCCAATGGTTGCCATCCCCCACCCTCTCAAAGCAGACATGGCTTGCAACAGATGTTGCTCCCATAAAGCAATCTCTGTTCTAGGTGCTTATTATACTGCACAGAACAGCAGCAGACAATTTACTGCTCCATTGCTCACATCCTCCAACTTCCTCTGCCCACAATCACATGCTGATGTTTGCCTGGCAGATGCAGAATGAAATTGCAGGGAGCCAGGCAACAGCAGACCACAGGCAGAGCTGTTTATAAGGGAGAGAGTTGGGTGAAAACACTAAAAGGGCAGAACCATGGGGAGGGGGAGAAGGGTCTCTGAACAACACACAAGTCCCAAAGCAGACCAGAGTTTGCAGGAGGAATCAGTGAGATTTTCAGAATATTCCATCCCTACTTACAGAGGTGGCCTACCCATTAGGCAAGCTGAGGCAACCACCTCAGGCAGCAGGCTTCACGGGGGCAGCAGATTCCCATGTAGATATTTAACCCCCCCCCCCCAAAAAAAAATCCTGATGCAGATCTTCATTCCTGTTTTCTTCCCTGGCGGGGAGAGGAGAGCCATTTTGTTATTCGCCTCAGGTGTCAAAATGTCTTTGGCCGGCCCTGCCTACTCAACCTAAGGCATATGGATGGCCGCAACCAAATCCACACCAAAGACTGGGTTTCTCACAACCCAGGTCTTAGATGCCCATTATTCAGGCTAAAGCTGCAGCCTGGAGTACAATATACAGTGCTTTTTTTCTAGAAAAATAGGTGCCAGTACTCACCATGACGTTGTTACAGCAAGTGCCACACTTTTTAACAACAACAAAAAGAGGTGCCGGTACTGCGTACCCTTGGGGAGGGGAGCACTGACAACATATACTGTACCATTTTATTATTGTTGTTTACAAAGTGCCAGAGGGCAAGTTCTTGCCCAATAGGCTTCCAATCTAAAATCCAACATATGGGAAACAATAGGGAAATGCAGGTAAGTGCAATCAGAGAAAGCATATTTCTGTTGCATATACCTAGGAATAGTTACAGTATATGGTTGGTGGACCTAAGAATAGAGCCAAAAGCACCAAGGAAAAAGTGGATTTTAAAGAGAGATGTGAAAGAAGCAAGAGGGCTGGAGGGGTGACAGAAAGAAAGAAAGAAAGAAAGAAAGAAAGAAAGAAAGAAAGAAAGAAAGAAAGGGTGGAGTCATTTGAGGGAGCCAGGAACTTTTGGATCAGGGATGGGGAAATGGTTGCCTTCCAGATGTTGCATTGACCAGAACAAGTAGCAATAGTTCCTCTTATTGATGATGCAAAGTTTTCCCTTCCATATATTCACAAGTATGCCACTAGGGCTGCCAACCAGCCACTAAGCTGCAGATTCTGCCAGGCTCTACTCATAGAGCTCCTTTCTTCTACTGGCCTGGCTCAACGCCCTGACCCTGGCCCAAGAGGCCCGGTGCTGCTGAAAATAGAAACTGGCAACCCTTTTATAGCACTCATTAGTAAATTCCCAAATGGAATTAGTATGAACTTAATGGAAATCTCTCTGATCAACTGGAACACTCTAAACAACAGCAGAGTAGTGGATAATCTGGAGTTCTAGATTTTGAAATCTATAATTGGTATAATGAAAAGGTCTATTATTATTATTATTATTATTATTATTATTATTATTATTACTAGAAGAAGTAGTAGCAGTAGTAGTGTTACTACAACTACTCAACTACTACACATGTTTTTGTTCATTTGAAAATTACATGACATCAACAAGAGGTCAAGAGGAGCTGTGCTTTGGGAATTGCATCTCAACAGAGCCTATGAACTTCTTGTGCCATGTCAGAGGGGAGACATAGAAAGAGGAGTGCACATATCAGTTTTCACTTTGCTTCCCATTGTCTTCCTAAGCCATTTATTATAATTTTTTTTATCCTGCTCTTTCTCCGAAGGAGCCCAGCATGGCATGTCCACGATCCAATCCAACAACAGAATAAAGCACTTAAAACAATCATATGAAAATGACACAGCACATGTGTGGAGCACATTTTACATGCAAGAATGGCCTTGTTATGTTTGGCATGTACATGGTTCAATCCTCAGCATCCCCATGTGGGGCTGAGGATATCTCCTGCCTCAATTCCTAGAGAGAAACTGACAATCAGTATAAACAACACTGACTATGTATTTCCCCCCTTTGTTTCAGAATTATTATTTAATTCAAATGCACATTTAACAAATTCACTCATTGCTCAACAGTGCAGTGATATTACAGGTCTATTTATTGAGTTAAATGCAGCTCACTCCCAGAAAATAAAGGATTGCAGCCAAACTGACTAAAACTCATACCGTACAGTGACTAACTGTGCTGAGAGACAGCATGCATAAGGCCAGTGGCATAATGAAAGAGACAATATTTGAACCAGACAGCTTACTTAACATCTGTGCTCACTTCAGCAGCACATATACTAAAATTGGAACAATACAGAGAAGATTAGCTTACTTAACATCTGTAAATGTTTCCTGATAAATTTAAACAAAAACAAAACAAAACAAGCTTTTGTGGGGTCAGGCAGTGTTTGATGAATTCTTGAACACATAAAAGTTCCCTTTCAATGATGAAGTTTTTTAATCCCTGGAGTCTGCATTCCTGTTAAAGCAGGGGCAGACAGATGTAACACTGGGGAACATCACATTTTTTAGAAGAAGAAAAACAGTGACACTTAAGCAAAGGAGTTAAGTAACGCAGTTGAGAGATACCGAGATCATTACAAATCCAGAATCCAAATTAACATATCAGGCTCCAGTCCTGTACTGAGAATAAATCCCTTTGAGTTCAATGGAGCGTGTATATAGCACACATGCATATATGCGTATTATTCCGCTGTGTTTCCTCTTTGGTTCCTAAAGAGTAAATATGGCTATCTTTAGAACACAGTAGGCTGCAGCAATTTTTGTGTCTTTTTAAAACATTCCCTTGGGGTCAGATCCTTGGAATTCCCTTCAGTAGTTATGTAATAACTGATGCATTGCTGAAAAATGTTCTGCTTGCAAAATATTATCTGACAGTCCTGCCCTGTTTTCTCTAACTAGTCTCTATGTTGGTTTTTTCTTCTTTTAAAGCTTGCATTTGAAAGGACAACATTTATTAGAAACTTTATTTAAAATTGTGTGTGTGTGCGTGCACATACACCACGTGAGGAGGAGGGAGGGAGAGGAGGAACGTGGGCGAGACTGAACTACGCAAAGGATAACCAAAGGATGGAAGTGTCACTGATTATAAATATTAGCAATGTGGATGATGGCAGAGCCAGGCTGCGTTTGCAGTTCTGTTCTCTTGGCCTGGATTCCCATATCTAGTAGCTGGGCTAAATGGCACATTAACCAGATGGCTCATTAATGCAGATGGAGCCACACTGCAGCCCTTGGGCACCGTCCAAGCAGAAGTTAGTGGCATGACGATATCCCATCGAAAGCTAGAAAATGGAACTTAACCTCCATCAACTCAAGTTTTGCTGGAAGCAATGAGACTAAGGGCCAAGGAATCCACAGTTCCTTAGGGACAAAACCAGATCTCTTCACTCTGGTTGGTTCCTGCACTAACAGAGTACCATGCAAAACATCCACCCATGTAGTTCAGCCATACTGTTATACCAACTGGGTGGAGCATGGCTAGTGTGAACACGACACAACGGTATTTACAACCTACTGGATCAGCATGAAAGTTAATCACAGTGAAGAGGCAACCGTGCTAATGAGTAAATAATGTCTTAAGTCATCATGTATATCTTCGATTGGACTGCGTCCCTTAGGGAGCAAAAAATAAATTTATTTCTCCCATATGCCAAAGGGTGCCATAACATTGCCAAGCACAGGCAAAATACAGCAGGCAAAATACAGCTGTGTTTGGCCCATCCAATGTTTTCACCTAACCCATATGTGGGAAACCTTTGACCCTCCAGATGTTGTTGAACTACAAGTCCCATCAGCCCCAGCAAGCATGGCCCCCTGGTCAGGGATGATGGGAACTGTGGTTGAACAAAACCTAAAGGGCCAGATGTTCCCTGTACCTGACCTGACCTCTGCAGCCCCATGTTGCTATCATGTGGCAACACACCTAGGGACCATTCATTCCAGGTAAAACCGATTCTGGGTATTATAATGGACAATAAAATCACTACCACAGATGCAGTTTAAAATGCTTGCATTCTGTGTATTTTAGCCTTGCATACCCAAGAGCAAGCTTGCTGTGAATCTTGCTGAAATTGTGGTCTCCTCCCCACTTAAACCTAAATAAAGATACCCCTTGAATTGTAGAGCAGCCTGATTCCAAAACCCTTTTCAGCATGAAGTTCACTGGATTTATTTGTTTGCTGGGCATTTCTGTACTGCTCCTCTGTTGTCATAGCAGCAGGACTCAAAGCAATACGGAAGGAACAAAAACTGTACAAACCAATCACAATGGCAGAATTAAAAAAAAAATTGCCAAAAGAACATATACTTACAAATACTTAGCCATCTAAAAAAGGGGGGGGGAATACAAATAAAATATTGTCATAAAAGAAATCCAAAACCTTTCAGCCCGCATTAAAACTGTTTTGCAGCTGCTGAAACGTCCAGAAGAAAGAAACCTAGTCAATCCTCTGATAGAAATCCTCTGATAGAAATCCTCTGATAGAAATGCCTTTCATTCTGTCGCTTTACCTGAGGGACATCATTGTCTCTCAGTCTAACCTAGCACACTTACAATAGAGGCAGTAAGAATGGTAAAATTACATTTTGTGCTGAAAAGTACTTGGGAAATATTTGATCATCATTATTAGGCCTAAGGAAGCATAAGGTTTCTAATCAAATTGGGATCAGAGTCATGAAAGATCCTTCCATACAACACCAGTCCTGAAAGGCCTACATTGGCTCCCAGTATGTTCCCAAGCACTATTTAAAGTGTTGGTGCTGACCTTTAAAACCCTAAATGGCCTTGGCCCTGTATACCTGTAGGTGCATCTCCACCCCATAGTTCAGCCTGGACACTGAGAAAACTGAAATTCCAGGGAACCTGGCAGAAGGCCTTCTCAGTAGTGGCACCCTCTGTGTGGAACACCCTCATTATGTTTTTATATGTATTGAAAGCCACCTAGAGTGGCTAGGGCAACCCAGTCAGATGGGTGGGGTACAAATAATAAAGTTGTTGTTGTTGTTGTTGTTGTTGTCCACCCCCCCCAATGCTTTGAAAGCTTGTCAGAGTACTAAACCCTACTCTGGTTGGGTACAGTTTGGTTTGGGGCATACAGCATCAGCAACCTGCCATTCCCTAGAAATTTTCTCATTTGCTTGCTTTGCTTCTGTTTCCACTTATTCATAATTTCTCCTCATTTTTTTGGATGAACTTACTGGTTCTGGGACTTCACCATCAGGCAGTGCTAAGCTGAAGCATATTTCCATGCAACTGACTTCAACAAATCAGTATTAACATAGTTGAGCCATTTAAAAAAGGGCCAACATTCATCTCATTGTAGCTCCTGAATGTCCAGGGGTTTTAAAAAATCTCTTTGGCATTTTTACTAAGGCCTAGATCTCATTGAGGTAAGAATTTTCCTATTCTCTCCTCCTTCCCATACACAAAAAAAATATTTCCAAACTGTCATTTCTGCCCTGCTTAGATCCTGTAAGAGAAGCTACTAACCTCTCTCTCTCTCTCTCTCTCTCTCTCTCTCTCTCTCTCTCTCTCTCTCTCTCTCTCTCTCTCTCTCTCTCTCTCTCTTTGTGTGTGTGTGTGTGTGTGTGTGTGTGACCATTAGCTTGCATGTACAGAATTGTATGTATGCTGCCTATCCCTTACAATATCCTTCTACAGGTGAGTTGCCACATGGTGGCAGCACAGCCAAGAAGAGCTTCAGAAGCCAGATAAAGTCCAGGTAATTCCCTATCTAGTCTTTCTCGGTGGTTCCATATTCTGCTTACTTCATATACTATTACTCATTGCTGACAGGCAATAAAGAAATCTTTGGAAATATAAACTGTCTTGTCTGCCCAGTAAGATGGTCCAGTTTGATTATTGTTCCTAACAACCAACTGCTGGGTTTTGCCTTAGACATTATGTTTGAAGGTGACTAGGCAGCTCATTTTTATTCATTCAGCCGTCTTAATTGTCTATGCCGGGCATGATTTGAAAACAGCAAGTCTGGATGGAATACATACATCTAAGTACATTTTCACTTGTGGGGCTTAAATTGCCTTTTGAGTTTCTCTCACATTGTTTATGAGGAAATTGTGATTATTGCTGATGTGGAAGAGAAAGCAGCAGAGAGGCATTTGTAAAGTGAATGAGCATTCTATCTAATGTGAGTTTCCCATTTGCATTTCGAAAGGGACTGAAAAGCAAGAGCCTCTTGCGTGAAAATGCCTCTCTCACAATATTTGTGTGAATGTTATATCACTGCTAATGAGGAAGAGAGGCATGTGTACATCAAAAAGGCATTCCATACTTTTTCCATCCACCCAGCAAATCAGCTGAAGGCGTTGTGAAGATGCACTAAGATAGGGATGGGCAGATGTCAGGCATGCAGGATCTGTTTGTTTGTTTGTTTGTTTGTTTTTTGCTGCAACCTAGAGCTCCACCAACCAGAGACAGGTGCAAGTTCAACACAGTGGCTCAGCTGAATAGATGTTTGATGCAGGACAGAGTGCCTCTCAGCACATGCACACCCTAGGAATTTGTGATCAGTACCAGAACCAAGCTCACAAACTCTTCCACTCTCGGATTTTCTTTGGGCACTTTTGTGGGGGGGGGGCAGGAACTGCTGCTGCCTTTAGACAATTGGGAGTCAGAAACCTCTTATCTGCTGCAAATCAGCCAGACAGCTACAACTAGATCCCAATCACCCTTCTGCCCACTATTGTCCTAAGAGGCAACCGCTGCCCAACTGGAATGAAATCAGTACTTCTAGAAACTAATCCACCTCTGTGGGGTGGGGGGGATGTGGCCGCCACCACCACCCTGACAAAGAAGAACTGAAAATACATTTGTCTCTGTCTGCTCCAGTAAAATCACTTTAAAATACTGGTTACTGAAATAAAAAAAAATCTTCTTCATATTGGGCGCGGTGGGGGTGGGGAAGCTTTCAAGCAATACTAGAAATCAGTCTTGCCTGACACTATTTAAATTGAATCTCTGTGAGTGCTATCCGCAATTTGCAGTGAAAGTTGAAGCTATTAAAAAGTCTACGCCCAAGATTAAAAGTTAGAATGCTGTTTTTTAATAATAGAAAATTCTACTGCACATTCACCGATCTGTCATTTCTAAACTCAGCCAGATTTAAAAGCATTTGGCAGATAATATATAGAATCCAGAGTAATTGCAACTATAATTTCCCCTCTTTATAGTTCTGACAGAAGAAAGATTATTGTGCAAGGTGGAGATTAATTGGAGCATAAGGAAAGCAACTGAGTCACACAAAAACAAATAAATTATACGATGGACAGGATTTACACGTTCTGGTTGCTTCGCATGGAGGAGACATTTAACACTACTGGACTCCAAAGGAAATGAAGGCTTTCACAGGCACTGAGGCACCTCTTCCAGACTGTATGTAGGCTATGATCTAATGAACATCCATAACACTGGTTCATATGTGACGAAGGCAGACATCATGTGTTCAAATCCTATGAACTAGCTCTAGTGCAGGCATGTCAAACATGCGGCCCTCCAGATGTTTTGGCCTACAACTCCCATGATCCCTAGCTAGCAGGACCAGTGGTTGGGGAAGATGGGAATTGTAGTCCAAAACATCTGGAGGGGCGCAAGTTTGACATGCCTGCTCTAGTGCAACAGCTCCTAGGGGGCCAGTGCCCCTAAAATGGTGCCACCCTGAAACACTTCAAGTAGGCCCTGTTCCCCATCAAGTTTCCCATGATGAGATAAACAGTAATCTGGAGAGCATCCACAATATGCAGAGCGAGCCACAGTATGCACAAAAAGGGAAGGTTTTATGCATGGAGATTGTGATTTATTAAAGCAGCTTTCACGTGACTTACTATTTCAACTGTGCAACCAGTCCTTTGCACAGTGGTACATTGCTTTTTAACAGTCACAGCCGCCCCAGTTCTGCTCGCCATAAGATAATTGTTGTGGGAAGGTGTGCAACGCGAGCACTGTTTTTGTTTCGCATGCATGCTCACAAATAGTGACCTGGAAACTGACTAAGCTCCACAGCAGCTGGCTAAAGGGGTGAATCTAAGACCCAGGGGAACCCAAATAATCCCCTTTCCTCTTGGTGGTAGTGGAAGGTATGGCATTATGCATTGTATAAAAAATATGTAACCATTCCCTGCTAGCTAGGGATGATGTGAGTTGTAGTCCAGAAACACTACCCTACAGAGTGAAGAACTCTTGCCTTCCATCATTAACTGGCTCCCTACATGATTGCTCTGATTTAAACTCTTCTCCTAGCGGTTAAATGGTTGTCAGACAGGCTATAGTTTCAATGGGGGACACATTGATACTGATGAAGAGCTTAGCAATTTCTCATATTGCCTAGATAATGTGTTGCTGGACCGTCTTCATAACATTGTACATTCCCATGGTGTTTTTAACTGCTAGTCATCCCCAATTTCTCTTTCAGATTTAGGATATGGACATCCACCTGTATGCAAAGAGAGACAGAGATCCTTCCTTCTCTATTGAAGACAGGCAGAAGATGGAGGTTCAGCTTCCACTAAGATGGTCAGTATTTCTAAGTCAAAAATAATAATCACCACAGGCTACAGGATTGCTTTCAAGGAAAGTATTGAAGTATTAAATAATCCACAGAACTGGAGAACAATAACAATACAACTTAGCAAGGACAGAAAAACAAAGATTGGAAGGAGCTGTCTTATCACCATTTGCTACCCTCTTCCTAACTAACTGATGCAGCATCAGTTGTTGCATCTGATTGTAGAAGAATTAATGTGTATCCTATCAGATTGAGTATGCTGACATTTGAAATAGAGGATAAAATAAACCCAAGAATCATGACACAGCAGTAGCCCATCAGCGTTTAGTTATAAAAGAGCTGCCTTCAGTGAAATTCAACCATCCCTATATTGCAGTGACCCATTCAGAGCACAGCTGTAAAGCATGCCAAGGGCCAATTCAAAAATGCAACCAATGTTTGTTTTAAAGGCCAACCATGGTGATGGAAACACAACACCATTAATTATAAGAGGAGGAGTAGTAGTAGTAGTAGTAGTAGTAGTTTAAAAAGGCAGAACACTAACTCCTCTCCTGCTCAACATAGATGTATAAGAAGAGGAAACCCTCAAGGCTCTGGACCATGTCATCTGTCAACACTCAAAAAGTCAAGTTTGTGGCCTCAAGCCTTGCTTCAAGAACATAATTTCCCAATTTTCAGGCATAATGGGTAATCTGAAAGTCAGTTGATTGCATGGTCTCATTTAATTCTATTTTAGTTTTCTCTGTGGGACAGGTCTATTGATCAGGGTGACTTTTTTTTCTCAAGAAAAAAAATGAAGTCTTTTCTTGAGCATGTATTAACAACAACAACAACTGCTCAGGGAACCCAAGGCAAGAGCTGCCACCTCATCAGAACAAGTTATTCACATGGGGGCAAAAGCCATAGCTTAAGACTGGCAAGAGATTCAATGTTTTGCCACAAGTATCTATTTGTACCTTTTAGAACACTTCCCCCCTATCTTGTAGCAGGGGATGGGTCTTCCGAAATCTACCCCTGCAACCCTTCCCTTGGGTGGCGAGTTCCAGGGAATGAAGAAGAGCTCTTGAATTTACCTATTCCTCTAGTCTAGAAACACTGAACAAGAACTTTCTGCTAGCCAGATGTCACAATCCATAGAAAGCCATGAGCTCTCCTCCTAAACCAGGCATGTCCAAAGTTCTTTTCGGGGGCCTAATCTGGCCCATTGGTTGATTTAATCTGGCCCATGTAGCAGTACATGTCCTGGGGTTAAACCCTAAAAAGGCTCAGCATTGTAAAAAAAAAAAAGCTTGACAACTTCAATCCTAAAAAAAAGGTTAACAACTACTTTTGTCGGCTCTCACGGCCCTTCGCTTCATCAAATCTGGCCCTCTTTGAAAAAAGTTTGGACACCACTGTCCTAAACTCTGCCAAATAGAGTACAGGAAGCAACTGCAAGATGTGTTCGCAATGGCACTGCATCCCTGCAACTACCAAGAGAAATACTTTTAAGCCTGCACTGTCTCAGTGGCGGTTTGCTGCTCTTGCTGTTGTCATTTTTGTGCTGAGCATTGTGGCATATGTTAAAGTACATGTGAGTTCTCTCATTCAGAAAAGGTGTGTTTTCCTTCTTGACCTGAAATAGTGGGATTAATGGTTGTGATCAAGCTCAACGTTCCAATGATAAGACAAATTTAACTCCACTTGATTTTAAAAGGATTCAATTATAACTACCTCTGAATGCTGGATTGTGACCAAAAAGTGCACGGCCACAGAGGGACACCTCATCCCAAGCAGCAAGTAAGCAAACAGGTTTCACATATAATCAATATGGCAATCCCATTGATAACCCCTTTGAAATAGGGATCAGTTAAAATAATTGGATTAATCAACTAAAAGCTATGGACCATGACTGACAACCAACCCAGAAAGTGGAATGAAAGTTTTCCTTAAAAACAACAATGTGGTAATTAAGGAATGAATTGCAGTGACAATCCTGCAGCGCCTATGGAATTTGATCGGTAGTTGAAAGTGTGAACTAACTCCACCAAAAAGCAAGGCATCTGCTTTTATAACTGTGAGGGCCCATTCCACAGTCTTCAGTTGATGTTTCTGTAACTGAGCGATGAAAATGCCTATGTGAACATGGACAGTGCTGTGAACAAATTCATCTCCCATAGCTACCTCAACCAAAAGTGCAAAAATTACCATTTATGTTGCCTCACGATTTGTGCTGAAAGAAACAAAGAGGTGTGCAAAGAATATGCCACATTCCAAAATAAGGAGATTTTCTCTTTTTTTAAAAAAAAATATATATACAGGTATATGCCATTATCAATAGGTTATCTCTGAGATGTCAAACAAGCCTTCTAGGTCCATTTTGCTATTTGTAGACAAATGATCTTGCCGCAAATGATGATAACCTTAGAAGTCACCTTTCCAATAAGCTTTGCAGATATTAAGGCAACTCCCAAGTTTTATTTTTACATTTTCTAAAATGTTGCTATTCCATTTTTTAAAAAATCTGTTATTTAGGAAGATATTATGCACATAGCTCAAAAGAGTTTCACTCTGCAATTCCCCAAGGGGTGGGGAGGGGGTGGGATAATGCAACTTTGCTATTTAAATGAGTATGTGCCTCCTGCCTCCATCCACTTACTACTAATTGCCAAAAGATGTGGCTTAGTTCTCAGATTTGCATCCAGCGAACTCATCTGTGGGAATTTCAATGTGCCTGTTTCAAGCAAGACGGATGCAGCAGAGGAATGTAAAAGCAAGGTTTGAAACAGAGCATGCCAAATTCATAGTTGTTGTTTTTTTGGGGGGGGAGTAGGCTGTGTTTTCTTACATATGTAAATGTGGCAAATCTATAGACTAAAAAATGTATGGGAGAAGCTAAAAGCTCCACTATACTAAGGGCAGCTGTGGTACCACTATCTGACACCTGCCGCAAGGATCAAGTGGGTTAACTGACAGCAATAAAAAAAAAACCCAAGCCTGGGACTCCTATATTTGGTGAGCAATTTGGACATCACAAGTGCAGATTGCATGGCAGTTATTCAGCACATAAGTCTTCACTCCATCACATTCTGTGGAAGTCAGTTCAACCAAAACTTCAACTCAACAGCACTCTGGAAACAAGCCAGCATTAGGTTTCACAGCTCATTTTTCAGGTTTAATTGGGGGGGGGGACAGGTACCTGAGAGGAATTCGAAAGAGCAGGGAGAAGCAGAGCAGCAACGGGAGGAATCCTGCCAACTCCCAACCACTTCTTCTCCATCCGCTTCCACATAGTCACATAAACAGAAATGCACCCCTCTCTTTCTCACGCCACAGAGATGTGCATCTATAGATTATTCCTTTCTGAAACGCACACATGCACTTAAGTGCCTGCTCAGCCAATGCCTCACTGGGTGCTAGGAAGTTGCTTTCTACTGAGTTGGGCTGCACCAGTCTGTCTAGCTCAGGAGTTTCTACACTGACAGGCAGAGGCTCGCCAGGATTACAGGCTCCTTGCCCTGTCTAGAGATGATGCCAGTCAACTTACTAGATATGAATCTCCACATACTGATTTTAGTTATCAGCTCTACCTTCTCCACTGGGAGTAGACGGAATCACCTAGAATATTTACTGATCATAACAGAATTAATTTACCCTCCCTCCAAAATTCAATCTCTTGTTACACCAGAAAAGGGCTCTCCATATTCACTCCAGTTATTGTTGTTGATACTACAAGAGATGGAAAACAATCCCCCAAGTGCTGGTGCTTAGTATTTTGTTCAGTATTCTGCCTTTCCTCCAAGAAACTTAAAACATGGGGTTCTCTCATTTTCTCCTCACAACAAGGAGACTAGGCCAAGCATGAGTAATGCAGTATTACCCCTATGGCTGAATGGAGATTTGTAGGTTTTCTAGTCAAAGTTCAACACTATGTACTACCTCTTTGTCCTGGCCTTTGACACTTGAGATGTATATAGGACCCAATCTATTTTTTATTTTATTTTTTACAATTGCATTAATTTTACCTGTTGTAAACAGAGATACCCTGGCCACAGTTATCTGTGTTCTGGTAACTTCCCATTTGGACTACGAAGGGCTGAAAACTGGAAGCTTTAGTCAGAGTGCAGAACACAGCAGCTGTGATTTTGATTGGCACTGCTCACACAGGTCATATATTGCCAGAAATTTCACTGGCTGCTCTTCTCTATTCTCTCTCAGCCCTAATTAAAAAGATTTGCTACCTTTAATGCCCTAAATGGCTTAGGACCAGAGCATTTGAAGGAGTGCCTCTTCCCATAACAAACTTCCTAAGGTAAGGCCTACCCTGGATGGGGTTGCACTCCCTCTGAAGGAGCAGATACACAGTTTTGTGGGCAAGGACCTGGGTCCATCTAAGTCACTGGCAGTTCAGGCAGCCTTTGTGGCTAGAAGGACCTTCTACCTGCTGCAACCGGCACAACAGCTGTGGCCACTCCTTGGCTAGGGAAGCTTGACCTCAGTAGTGCAGGTGATGGCGACTTCCAAGACTGGATTGCTGCAATACCACTCTTATGTTTGGGTTCCCTTGCACTTCCCCTTCATGGATCAATGCCTTGTCGTGGCGAAGGGGCTTGAATAACTCAGAGAAGCTATGAGCTATGCCATGCAGGGCCACCCAAGATGGACAGGTCATAGTGGACAGGTACCTGAGAGGAATTCGAAAGAGCAGGGAGAAGCAGAGCAGCAACGGGAGGAATCCTGCCAACTCCCAACCACTTCTTCTCCATCCGCTTCCACATAGTCACATAAACAGAAATGCACCCCTCTCTTTCTCACGCCACAGAGATGTGCATCTATAGATTATTCCTTTCTGAAACGCACACATGCACTTAAGTGCCTGCTCAGCCAATGCCTCACTGGGTGCTAGGAAGTTGCTTTCTACTGAGTTGGGCTGCACCAGTCTGTCTAGCTCAGGAGTTTCTACACTGACAGGCAGAGGCTCGCCAGGATTACAGGCTCCTTGCCCTGTCTAGAGATGATGCCAGTCAACTTACTAGATATGAATCTCCACATACTGATTTTAGTTATCAGCTCTACCTTCTCCACTGGGAGTAGACGGAATCACCTAGAATATTTACTGATCATAACAGAATTAATTTACCCTCCCTCCAAAATTCAATCTCTTGTTACACCAGAAAAGGGCTCTCCATATTCACTCCAGTTATTGTTGTTGATACTACAAGAGATGGAAAACAATCCCCCAAGTGCTGGTGCTTAGTATTTTGTTCAGTATTCTGCCTTTCCTCCAAGAAACTTAAAACATGGGGTTCTCTCATTTTCTCCTCACAACAAGGAGACTAGGCCAAGCATGAGTAATGCAGTATTACCCCTATGGCTGAATGGAGATTTGTAGGTTTTCTAGTCAAAGTTCAACACTATGTACTACCTCTTTGTCCTGGCCTTTGACACTTGAGATGTATATAGGACCCAATCTATTTTTTATTTTATTTTTTACAATTGCATTAATTTTAATTGCAAGTTTTTAATGTTGCATTTTATGTTGTTATAACCTACTCTGGGACATTAGGGTGGGTTAGCAACAAGAACATGCCACAGTGGCTCTTCTGTGCAAAGTCTTTTGTGATTAATAAGGGTTGTACAGCCTCCATCTCAGACTTAGTGACAAACAACTTTTACACTGCTGAAATCTATAGTATTCACTAAGTGAATGAAATTTTCTAAGAGCATTCAATTTCTTCCCCATGGTTACTATCCACAGGTACAATCATTATACCACTGATGTTAAAACAGAGTCTTTAATTTGATGTGTCAAATTTAAAAATAGAGTTTGGCTTTGTAGGAATTGTATGAAAGAAAGCTCAGTTCCTAAATCGAGATATACTACTGACAGAAGAGCAAAGTTTGAAAGCAATTATTTCTCATTCCAGCATGTAGATGGATTAATCTATTTGGTGTGTTTTCTATGACAAAGGTTCTTGTTACATAGATTAAAGCTCTTTTCAATCTACACTGCTTCACCTGGCAACCCCACCTCTCATCAAACAGAAAATAAGACCCATTCATTTGGAACACCCTATTAATTCCCTGTTAATAGAACAACGACCTTCTCTACTCAAAAGGACTATTACTTCCAACTCAGATTGATATTTTTGTCCTCATACATTCACCAGTCAGTTCTCTCATAGGTCCATTCTTTCCTGGCATTAAAAATGAAAAAATGCTTTCCAACTGTTAGCATCTTTATATATACTACAGACAAATTACATAATCTATTTTCTTGGCTTAACCTGATATGAACAACCACAACATACTATAGGACGAATTAAGGAATAAAGATCACATGAAAATCATCACCCACTGAATCAATGTCCCCATTTTACTCAAAGGCAACTTTCCAGATGCCTCTGTCTGGAAAAAGCAAAACTAATGAAAAACAAGCAAGCTTAATAATAATAATGAAGAGGGAGAAGGGAAGGAAAAGGGGGGTCTATCAGATTTGGGCTGTGCAATGCAATTTGTTTTCCTTATACAGTATTACTCTTTCCATCTGCAAGGAGGAAGGAACTTCTTACAAGAACATGCCTCCATTTCTGGCAAAGCACATCAGCACTAAAATCCAAAGTATCGGACAAGCCACCGATAACATTCCAGGGGTCTTGTATTTCCAAAACCCAGTCACTGGCCCCTGAACTCTCCTGCCTCACCCAAGAAGCATGTCGGCTGAAGGAGTTGCAAGCTGAGCAAACCTAGACAGTGTTAGAAGTCCTACCAGTTGATGCATAATCCAGTCAAGTGACCAAAGGAACCAATGAAGCTCTGGAAGACCTTGGGTCCAGAGCCTGATTTTCCATATGAGCAGCATGTGTCTTAGTGAGAAGATCCAGCCAGCCCAATTGCCTCCTATACCTTCTGACTCTGGAACTCAACATTTCCCACCTCACTTTCATCCATGCTGGCCACAATACTGTTTTCCTGTGGGCAGAACTGTGCCTTGCCCAGGGGCCTGCTAAACAAAAAACTTCACTGGGTATGTGCTGCCCAAAGTGCAACTGCCTCCTATGATTAAAGGGCCTTGCCCCAGGGTGACACAAGATTTCTGTGTGTCAGGTTTATGGTAAAGGTTAATACGAACTCCTTAGGTTCAGACTTTGATGTATCTCTATGGGAAGGTAGCTCCATCACTGTGAGGCAGCGGGAGAATTTCCCAGTCTTTCCATTACCTTGCTGCTCAATTGTTGTTTGCAAACTGGGCCACAAAAAGAAAGAAAACATGTGGGGTAAACAACATTTTCTGAAGTTCTGCAAGTTTGCAGCAAGCGAATCCATTCATACTGCCCTTCATGCATTATTCCTTTATTTTCTACTGAGGTTTATATCCTGCCCTTCCTCACCTTCATGATCCAAGAGCTGGTAACTTTTAACAACCTTGAAACAAACCATTTACAATAAAACACCAGCCAACAACAATTTCAGCAGCAAATACCAAAACCTTCCTCTGCAGCATTACAATAGCAGGTACATCCCAGTAGGTATCTCCCATCAGTTCACAATAAAAAATTATTAGATTAAAAACACTTTTTAATTTGTGTTGAAAGACATCAGGAGGCAACACCAATTCAGAAGCGAGGAAGTTCCATAGGCAGGGTGTGATCATGGAAGAGGCTGTATGTTGGGTATCACCACATAATGAACCTCTCACGTCTTAGTGGAACCGGATGAAGGGTCTCTCCTTAAGAACGAAGGAGAAGAGGCACTCCCTCAAGGATCTAGGATCCATGTCATTGGAAGTGACCCTCCTTCGAGTATCCATGATCCAAGTAATCCATGTCTTGCAGTTCTAAGGTCAATATATTAAACTGGGTCCAGTAACATACAGGTAGCTATTGCAACACCTCCAAAAGTGGTGCAATGTGACTCCGTATCATCAACTCATCAGGGTTCTAGCAGCAGTGTTTTGTACTAGCAGCAGTTTCTAGCCTGTCTTCAAGGGTAAAGGTAAAAGTAAAGGTACCCTGACCATTAGGTCCAGTCGCAGACGACTCTGGGGTTGCGGCACTCATCTCGCTCTATAGGCCAAGAGAGCCGGTGTTTGTCCGCAGACAGCTTCCGGGTCATGTGGCCAGCATGAGTAAGCCGCTTCTGGTGAATCAGAGCAGCGCACGGAAACGCCGTTTACCTTCCCACCGGAGTGGTACCTATTTATCTACTTGCACTTCGACATGCTATCGAACTGCTAGGTCTTCAAGGGTAGCCCCATGCACAGTGCATTGCAGAAATCTATTATTTGTGTGAATGCAATGCTGGTAGAAAGGGACTGCAACATAGAAAGGGGCTGGGTGGCTATGCCTCTGGCCCCCATCCATGATGATGCACCACTCCCCCATCCTTTCCCCATATTTATGTATGAGGCAAGGAAGCCTATGCACATTGACCTCTATGCAAATAGGTTTACTTATCTCTGGTGTCCATGCTAATCTGTGGACACAACAAGCAGGGACAGAGGAGCTGTGCAATGTCAGGATGAGACTAGAAGGAAGCCCCTGCAGCCCTTTTCTTCCCAACTTGCTCCTTCCCACAAGTAAACGTGGAGGAGGCTCCTTGCATTGGCTTTCTGATCCAAGTACTGTACTAGTAGGGAATATCATTTAGTGGCCCAACTCATATACACGAGCATGGAAAGTTTTCAAGTTATCCAGTTATCCAAATTGATTCAGCATCATCCATTGCCTTTATTTTTCCTTCATCCATCCATCCATCTGTCTGCCTGTCTAATAATGAAACTTGATATTTACTTCCACCTACAGTGCAAGTAATAGATGGTTTTTCGGGGCAGAATGAGGAGAAGAAAAAGGATTGCTGCAGTTTACTGTGAACTAAAGAAACCCAGATTTTGATATGTTCTTCCTGGCATGAAAGATTTCTCAGCTAAAAAGCTCAAAGGGGCATGTAGTGTTTTGAGCAGTTTTTTAGGTGCGCTCATGCAAACAGAGTAATGTTCATCTGCCACAGGAACAAAAGCTTTCCAATTATCTAGCATGCGGAGATCAATATTTTACTAATGTTCCATTCTAGCTACGTCCCTTGCAACTAAATGTTGATTAAAACATAAAAAATAATAAAACACCCTAGTATTTCTCAGTTAGTGTTCTGAGTTTGGGGGGGGGGGGAAGCAATGTTTTTGTGGACTCTCTTTTTCCTTGTGTCTCCCCCATTCCCCACAAACGCACTCGCTTATAGCCTGGGCCTCTGCCTGGGCACGTAGCATCACCTGCAATCAGCATGCAATGTCATCCCCAGGGACTGCCTGAAAAATGAAACCAATAGACTGGGCAGTCATCTTTCAGCAACAGCCAACTGAAAGAAACTGATTAATGGTTATTCAGATACATGGCCCGCATACAAGAACAATCATCTCCTCCTCTTGCACAACAAAACAAAATAACCAGTAGGCAGAAGAACCAGTAAGCCTCTGTAGGGAAAAGTCTGGAAGACAGCCACAGACAGTGGTGAGGAAAGCAACAGATTAGATTACCTGGATTCCTGGTACATTGTGAGTGTTGGTGCCCAATGCCTGATGTGAAAATGGACCACTTTTTAGAGTTTATGAAGCCCAGAAGCTGCTTTATAACTAGACCAGGATCTTCCATCATCCCTAGCTACCGGTAGCAGGGCCAGTGGTCAGGGATGATGGGAGTTGTAGTCCAAAAACAGCTGGATACCCAAGTTTGGAAAACTCTGAATGAGACTATTTGCCTGCCCAGACCAGTGCTGTCTACTCTGACTGGCAACAGCTCTTCAGGACCTCAGGCAACAGGTTTCCATATCCCCTGTTAGCTGATCTTTTTAACTGGAAATGCCAAGAATTGAAACTGAGACTTTCACCACACAAGACAGCTGTTCCCAATCCCCCCCCCCCCGAAGAAAAACTCTCTAATGACATTGTTGTTGTTGTTTATTATTAAATGGTGAGGAATCTTGCATCAATTAAGAACATTCACATAGATGTTCCATTATGGAGAATCTTTCTTTGTCTGCAGCCTAAATACCATTTAGAAACTTTCCAAAGCTTTTTGAATTGGGCTCAATCCTGATCCTCGGAAAGCAGATGGTTGAAGTTTTTTAGCTCTTGACTTATTTTATTGCTTTAAAAATAAAAATAAAACCCATTTACCATAAGGTTTTATTTATAAACCCAGCATTCTTCTAAACAGCCTTTCCGCACTTGTTCACATGGATCCCACAGCTAAATTAGGCTGAGAGATACTGATTTAAACCTTCCTCTCCCTAGTCTGTCCATCTATCCCTCTAACTGAGCCTTCCTGATCTGCTGCCCTCTGGATGCTTTTGGATTACAACTTCCATCCAGCCCAACCAGCGCAGTCATGCTGGTGCAAACTGTGCTTCAAAACATCTGTTTGGGGAATGCTGCTCTATCTAGTGTTTCTTGAACTCCCCCCTACTGGCCACTTGAGAGTTGCTAAGGGTATTGGCACATGGTGTTGTTGTTTTTCTCCCTGCCTGTATCAAATGCAGCACGCTGTGCTGGATGATATATGGTTTTGAAGTGATTTTTATCACTTCTTTTATTTCTTATAGATTGCATTTTACTTTGCTCCACATAATTCAAATTGCAATACAGTACAATAAAACAGAGTGTGATAAATAGAAGGAGCAATAAAAATACAATTTAAAAAATTGATGTATTAAATGTGATGGGGGTGCCACCTCCCCAACTTCAACCACAAATCCACAGGTGTGCCACAGACCACCTTATTGTAACTCATGGACCACTGGTGTGCCACAGTCTGGGAACCCCTACACTATACTACGGTACATCAGCAGGCTAAAGAGTAAAAAGGGAGGTGTAGCAGGATCTGCTGAACATCATACAAAAATGCACAGTGGGGCCCCATAATTTGGGGGGGGGGGTAGAATTTAATTATGGGGTGTAAAGTAAAGATGTGAGACAATCTTGGTTTCATATGCTCTGTTAGCAGCAAGCACATTAATAAACTGATGTATTTTTCTATCCTCAGTGGATTATTGAGAAAACAGTTTCCTACTGCTGTTCGTTTACTCGCTGATAATGCCTGCTCAATACTTTTCGCTCCCTCCTTATATATTGGGCTGCAATGGGATTTAATCAAAATATCAATGGTGACCCTGAAAGATAATTACGAGTTCAAACAGATCTGCAAATTGCATTGTGTTGCGATCAGTTTTGTCTATTCTTATCTCTCCAGAATGCAATCAGCATTTAGCGTTAGTTGATGGGGTATCTTTGGCTTGTCCTAACAAACCAGTTTCTACCATTCTTTTTATAGGATCTGAAATGATCAGATCAGTAGTGTGTCCTACAGGTGTGGAGAGATCTAAAAGGCCAGGATATCAGTGCACCAGCTATAGACAGTGTACCATCGAAGTTTATCTTATCCTCAAACTAAACAAAAATGGGAAACCTTGTAACAGCTTTAAATGGCTTTTTTTAACAAGTGGCCATAGAGACCAAAAAGGTTGTTAAATAAATTCAAGAGTTTTGAAAGCAAAAACATTCCTCTTTTCCTGGCCTTTGGCTAACTAAACTATTTATGGCCTTTTAAACAGGATGTTGGGGCGGATGTTGTTTTTGTTTGTTATTATGGTATGTATTTTGATGTTTTTATACCGTGAACCACCCCTTGATCTTCCGATGAAGGGCAGTATTGAAATAATAATAATAGTTATTTTGTTGTTGCTGCAAGAAAGGAAGTGTTGCAAGGAAGTTTACTTGTCTGATTCTGCTTCTTCTTCTAGCATGGGGGAAAGTATGATGTTTTGGAAGGTCATAAAGTTGTGCCCTGTAGCAACCAACACTTTAGCACCCAACATTAATAAATGAAGTTTTAATAGCTGCAACAGTCATAGCCGCAAGCCTATATATGCATCTTAGGGTAGAGGTGCACAAATGCAGGAATGATTTTCTTTTCTTGCAGATCTCTAGTCACAATACCTCCAAATCATGGTGTTTTCAACACATTCCCCACCATCACCATTTTTTGCCTAAAAAGAAAAAATCATAAGGGCATGTTTTGCAGCTTCTGTAAATAGCCTTACTACTACTACTACTACTACTAACCTATCCTCCACCCAAAGATCCCAGAACAGGTTACAACATTAAAGTACAATATTAAAAACAGTTTAAAACAACTTACAATTACAAAAATAAGCATAAAAAGTATGCAATAAAATCGGTCAAACAGAAGATAATGGCATTTGCTATTTTTTAGAATGGTGGCTATCTTGATTATTTCACATGTGGGTTATGTCATCACAATTACATGCCATACATGAGATAATGATGCCATGGATATGTTAAATCCTCTGGCTATACTTTGCACTAACTGTGCTACAAAACAGGTAATTCGTATATTATGGTCTCTGACCCAAAGCTTGTATTTTGCACAATGAAATGTTGCCCAGCAGATAATAGTGATAACACACCAAGTTTTTCCCCCTATTAGCATGTAAAATAAGAATAAATGCAGAAAATAGCAATAATTAAGGGATGCTTATGACCTTGCCTAAGCAAAAACAACCATCTGGTCTCTGTTCTTCACAGTCTAAATAATTAATAGTGAAATATACTGGCTTTTAAAAACACACTCACTGAATCTATGTACAGTATAACAAATGCTGCCATTTAACGCCCTGTTTTATTAATCTTTATCCCCTGATGAGTTTCTCAACTGCCCATTCCATTGAGATTATAAATGGCTTACGTAAATTATGAGATTTAAACAAATAATTTTATCGGTTCTTATATGAAGAATGTCTCTCATTCTCTTAGAAACTATTTCCAAATTCCCTATTCAAAAGGCACACAGGTGAATTGCGAAAATGACACAGAATACCTAGGCATTGGACAGTTGTTCTTGTACATCTTAATTCATTCCCATCACCAGAAGCATCTATGACAGGCTGCTGGCAGTGATTGGGAGAGGTGCAAGGTGAGAAGATGTCAACTTGATCCTTGTTCAGTCAGTTCAATGGAATAGGGAGTTTAAATCAGGATCCAGCAGCTGAAATATTTTATTGTGAGTCCACTTCTCTGAATGGAAACACATGAATGGAGTCCATGTATTGTTTAGTGTGTCTTCCCCACTTCCCTGGGTCAGCACTGGCCTTTATAAGCAAAAGGACCACCTGGAGACAGCATACAGTACTGTTCTCCTAAGAAACAAACTACTAACAGTGACATCTAGTGACAAAACAGACCACTGGCTTTTCTAGGACAACAGGAAACTGTTAAAACACAGATTCTTTTAAACAGCCAAGCATCTTGCAAAATATTCTAAGGCATAAAACACTCTGCTTCCATGAAACCAACCTGTTAAACATAGTTCTATCCAAATAAGCGTTTCAAAATTCAAGCCAGCAAATGGGCCTCAGGTCTCAGGTGAAAGAAACTGTACAGACTGTGGTAGGAGGATCGATACTAACACCTTTAGTATCTGTATTGTTAACTTATTCATTGTGTTTGCATCAATATGAAGACTGGTTCCTGTTATATCCATTTATTTTTCTGCTTTGTCCTTATGGGTATGATTATGTTTGTTTACTTACAGAAAAACCAGTGCATATTTTTTTTGAACAAGGAAGAAAAATCTGAAATTATTGTAATGGCAGGGACTTTCCAGGAAACACACAGAAGAGCAGACACCCAGAGCGAGTGAGACCATAAAGAAAATAAGCTTGGGGAAAGTTCCCATAGCAGTGGGGGACTCAATTTACAAATGGAACACACTCAACAGGAAGCAAAACGTGTTCTGCTTCCAAGGCAAAGTTCACAAACCAAAACACCTACTTCCAGGTTCGCAGCGTTCTTAATCCAAGTTGTTCATAAACTAAGCTGTTCTTAAACCAAGGTACCATCGTACAGATCTTTCCAACTGCCTCTTTCAGAGATTTTGACTGGGCTTTTCAGGCTTCTCTTTGAAATCACATGAGACTTGTTGAAGACTGGGGCCCAAGAGAAGAATGATAGCCAGGCTGGTTCTTAGGGATCCTAGCAGACAAACCTGTTAAGATATCTCTGCAGGTAGCAAACTTGTTTCCAGGCTGATGCTTATATGTTAAACAAATGTTCTAAGTGCAGCATAAATGACTTAACAAATAACATGCTTGCCATGATGGCTACTTTCTGCAACCAATGTTGCAGGCCATTTGTCTCTGAATCCCAGCTGCTGGGAATCTTGGGTAGGGAGATTGTTGTTGTGCTCAAGCCCTGATTGTGGGCTGGACAATGGGCATCTGACTGGCCACTGTGTGAAAAGAGTGCTGGATGATATGGGCCTTTAGCCAGATCCAGCAAGGATCTTCTCATGTTCTTGAGGACTGATAGTACTGAGTGTGCTTTATCAGCTGCAACAGCTGCAACCTGTTGTAAACAGAGATACCCTGGCCACAGTTCTGGTAACTTCCCATTTGGACTACGAAGGGCTGAAAACTGGAAGCTTTAGTCAGAGTGCAGAACACAGCAGCCGTGATTTTGATTGGCACCCCTCACACAGGTCATATATTGCCAGAAATTTCACTGGCTGCTCTTCTCTATTCTCTCTCAGCCCTAATTAAAAAGATTTGCTACCTTTAATGCCCTAAATGGCTTAGGACCAGAGCATTTGAAGGAGTGCCTCTTCCCATAACAAACTTCCTAAGGTAAGGCCTACCCTGGATGGGGTTGCACTCCCTCTGAAGGAGCAGATACACAGTTTTGTGGGCAAGGACCTGGGTCCATCTAAGTCACTGGCAGTTCAGGCAGCCTTTGTGGCTAGAAGGACCTTCTACCTGCTGCAACCGGCACAACAGCTGTGGCCACTCCTTGGCTAGGGAAGCTTGACCTCAGTAGTGCAGGTGATGGCGACTTCCAAGACTGGATTGCTGCAATACCACTCTTATGTTTGGGTTCCCTTGCACTTCCCCTTCATGGATCAATGCCTTGTCGTGGCGAAGGGGCTTGAATAACTCAGAGAAGCTATGAGCTATGCCATGCAGGGCCACCCATGATGGACAGGTCATAGTGGAGAGTTTTGACTAAACGTGATCCACCTGGAGAAGGAACTGGCAAGCCACTCCAGTATCCCTGCCAAGAAAACTCCATGGACAAAGACAACAGGCACTTCAGCCAGAAGCTGCAGTTACCTACATTGGCTCCCAGTACGTTTCCGAGCACAATTCAAAGTGTTGGTGCTGACCTTTAAAGCCCTTAATGGCCTCGGTCCAGTATACCACGAGAAGCCAAGTTACAGGGAACCAGGCAGAGGGCCTTCTCGGTAGTGGCACCCACCCTGTGGAATGCCCTCCCACAAGAGGTCAAAGAGAACAACAATTACCAGACCTTTAGAAGGCATCTCAAGGCAGCCCTGGTTAGGGAAGCTTTGAATGTTTGATGGATTTCTGTATTTTAATATTTTGTTGTAATCCGCCCAGAGTGGCTGGGGGAACCCGGGCAGATAGGCGGGGTATAAATAATAAATTTATTACTGTATTATTATTATTATTATTATTATTATTATTATTATTATTATTACCATAGTTGCAGAATGCTGCAGCACAGTTGCTGACAAGAATGAGACCCTGTCAGCACAGAACACCTTTGCTCAGAAAATCTGAACTAGTTTGAGATTTGCTACCAAGCCAAATTCAAGATGTTGCTGTTTGTATAGAAAGCCAAAAACAGCTTGGGACCAGTTTACTTGTGGGATCGTGTTACCCCCAGGGTGGATTTGATTTAAATCCAATCAATTTAAATCATGATTTAAATCACTAGTCAGTGAGACTTGATTTAAATCACTAATCAGTAAGACTTGATTTAAATCATTTCTTTTACAGAAACTCATTCTTGCTGGTATAATCTTAATGTTTACAACCAGATGAAGGTTTCATTTTTGGAATAACAAATTTTCAGAGTAGTTTTTACAGTTATTTCAAAAATTACTGATTTGGTTATACTATTAGAAATACATAGACAGATAATTATGAAATTATTGTAATCATTTCCTTAATAACAACTTAAACAATTTATTTAACTAAAACAATAACATTATATCATATGTATCCATGTTTGTTAACTGATGTGGTTAAACGGGTGTTTTTTTTATATAAAAAACTTAGACTGAGTTTTAGCACACATTAAAAACTGAAAACAAATCCTTATTTCCTGATGAATAGCCTTTGGACTATAACGTAACTTAAATCGAAAAACTATCTTTAGAGAGATTTTTCCTCCAAAAGCATTTTATATTAAAAATCCAATTTAAATAAAAAACCCGATTTAAATTTTAAAAAACCTGATTTTTATCTACCCTGGTTACCCCACATATGCCTATTCAACCACTCCAATATAGGGAACTGGCACTCTTAGAGAGGTGCCACATAATGCTCATTCTGCAGTTGTAAAAAATTTTTATTTTATTGTGGAACTACCTACGCTTTTTAGCGTAGGGATGCAGGTGGCACTGTGGGTTAAACCACAGAGCCTAGGGGAGGCATCCCAAAACTGCGGCCCTTCAGATGTTTTGGCCTACAACTCCCATGATCCCTATTTAACATCAGGGATGATGAGAATTGTAGTCCAAAACATCTGGAGGGCCGACGTTGGGGGATGCCTGGCTTAGGGCTTGCTGATCAGAAGGTCAGCGGTTCGAATCCCCGCGTTACTCGGTCCCAGCTCCTGCCAACCTAGCAGTTCAAAAGCATGTCAACGTGCAAGTACCATAGATAAATAGATACCACTCCAAGCGGGAAGGTAAATGGCGTTTCCGTGTGCTGCTCTGGTTCGCCAGAAGCAGCTTAGTCATGCTGGCCACATGACCTGGAAGCTGTACGCCGGCTCCCTCGGCCAATAATGCGAGATGAGCGGCGCAACCCTAGAGTCGGTCACCACTGGACCTAATGGTCAGGGGTCCCTTTACCTTTTCCTACACTTTGGAACCCCCTGCCTAGTGACACCAAGAAGACAACTTTGCTGTTCTCTTTTCAGTTCCTGCTTAAAACAGAGCAGTCACAATAACGGAAAGGACTTTTTCAGTAGTGACATGCCAGCTACCAAATTAAAATTCACTAGAGGAGTAAGGAAACAGTAGCAGAAATATTGGCCTTTTTCATGCCAGCCAAGAGTAGCTTCACAATCCAAGACTACAGTTATATTTTTCCCAATATGAAGACAATATAGAGTGAGCATCTGTGATAAGCACCAAGGCACTGGCAGCTGAAATAGGGTCAAAGGAGTGGCAAGATGCAAATTAAGAAATCCTGCTGCAATAAAAACTGCAGAGCAGGAATGCTTCTGTGTAACAATGAGTGCAAGACAAAAGGTTCCCTCTGTAAGACAATGTTAATTGAACACATTTACTAAGCAGACCATTTCATTGTCAGCAGTACCGGTTGTTCAAAGGAGGCCCAGGACAATGGTTAAGACACAGTCATTCCCAATTTCCATAGCACACACACAAATTCTCATGATGGTTCCCCCCCCCTTTCTTTTCAAATGAGTTAAGCATATACAGTGGTACCTCGGTTTAAGTACACAGTTGGTTCCGAAAGTCTGTACTTAACCTGAAGTGTACTTAACCTGAAGTGAACTTTCCCACTGAACGTAATGGAAAGTGGATTAATCCATTCCAGATGGGTCCGCGGAGGACTCAACCTGAAGCGTACTTAACCCGAAGCATACTTAAACCGAGGTATGACTGTATTGTGGGAAAGATGCACTTTCCGGAAAATAATTTGTATAAAGTGGAAATAATAGCAAAGTAGCCTGTTTATGCCCTTTTTTCCGAATGTGCACATCCGACAAGTTAGCATTCTTTATTGTCATTATGAGTGTAGCATTCAAGAGACTGCAACAATGAGTGTTTATCTCCAAATGTTGATCAAACAACTACTATGCCTGTATTCCTCTACATTTTAGAGCATGTTGATGTGTTTGACCCAAGATGTAAACCCAACATTCTGCCTTGCAGTTTTGGCATCTGACCAGCTTCATCCACAACTGGAGACCTCCACACAATTATCTGGTCTGCATGTCCCATTAAACTTAATGTCACATTAAACATTATGCTACCATGGCAGTTGGCTTGTCATGTCATCATGATCTGAACATGGGCTTATGGTTTCATACTTCCAACAAACCACAAGCAGTAACCAAGGTATGTTCTTGGCTCATGACTCATGTTTTGTTTGGAGGAAACAAACTATGAACTCAGGTTCAGATGACTTGAGGAAGCCAGATTATGGCTTGTTTCATCAGTGACTCGGCAGCATAGGAAACACTGAGCAACGTGCATAAGCACACTGCCCAATTACATGAATTGCCATTTAATGTGATGTGCAAACTGGGTCATTATATAGCAAAAGCAAAACAAAAACTGACCTTATGAACAATGGTACAGATGAAAGAGAACTGCAGCCAATCCTGGTTTTCAGAGGAATATTCATTATTCATGTTACATTTTTAGATGAACGCAACCTATCTAAGGTGGTCACTTTAAACCATAATGTGTGAAGCAGCCTGTGGACTCCTACCACACTGGTACTTTACATCAGCTTTAACAATGATTACTACCAAGATTTATGCAAATCTAATGTGCCATCGAATCTGATGCACACCTCAATTTTCCAAACCTTGAAACCTAAAAAGGATTTGCTGGTGAATATGAATGCCATCAACTCTCACGTACACTCTAATTTTCATGATGTCATTCAGCCAGAAAAGGTGTGCATTACATTCAAGTAAATACAGTATTAAGTGTCTCCTACTCATGCTACCTTTGTTAAATCTTACTCAGAGGATTTTACATTATTTAGATGGGAAATTCTAAAAAGTATTATTCAAGGACCATTTGTTTTAGGCAATTTCAGATGGTCTCCAAACCCACAATGGAAATAATAAAGACTTGAAAGCTGAAGCATTTCTTAGGAGCATCCACTGCATGCTGAGGAGGCAACTCACTTTTCTATGCAAATTCTAAAATTTACCATGAAAAGTGGTTTGCCTTGTTCGCAGCAAGGAAACAGCCTTTCAAGCATATCCCATACGGTGGCTTTAAGATAAGAGTAAAGTATGGGGAGATCTGCAAAGGACAAGCAAGCCAGATAGTGATCCTCAGTGCCATGATGGATTAAATAACGGATTAAATAATGCTACACGGAGCCACAGTAGCTTTATATAATGCAAGAGCTCCAGCACAAAGCCATAACTACTCTGGCCCTCTCACCTCCGTCTGTAAAGAAAATCCAAGAGACAAATGGAAGGGTTACTGCTCTGCGAAACACAGAAGATACTCTCTGACTGCCTGTTGTTCCAACACAGTCAGTGAATTCACAATCAGCCTGCAACATTCCTGCCTGTTATGCAATTGTATTTTTGCAAGGGTGTGCTAAATATTTAACTTCGAGATGGCTGCTTGGAGCAGTTTCAGAATAACCTTGCCATCTCTCCTTGAAGGTTATGAGACCGTGTTTCAAATCCCCATCACATAGCTATGTTATTTACATGCAGGTCTAATGCCTCCTCAAGCTGTCCAGCCTATAAGCACAGCATGAAAATGGAAACTGATGAACATCTTCAAAGCACAGAGGAAAGCACAACAGAAAGGTCAGCTAGTTAAGGTGCATATTCTGCCTAATTGTCTCACTGGTGTACTCCTTTCACAGAGGAATTAAAGTTTAGAGTAGGGCTTCTCTATTAACACTACCTACATGCTGGTTTAATAAACTGCACGTTCATTCCGATGTTCCCCTCCTCCCTTATTTATGATTGATGTGGTTGCATAATAGTCTGAAAGAACAACCAATTGATAGCGAGTTTACAACGAGCATATATCCAAATGTATTTATTTTTTAAAAGTTCTGCAAAACTTTGCTACTGTAGTCTATCAATATTGTGGTCCAATAAAAGGTCTTGCTTTGAATTACATCATTTGTAATCAGGAAAACAATATCATTGCATTTTTTAAAAAATATATCCCTTCCACATGGATCAAGCTGTTGCCTTTAATCCATATTTCAAGCAATTCTGTTCAGCTTGACATTAATGGGATTATTTCACAGGAGCAGCAAGTATTTTGAATGCAAGCAAGTGCACACAAAATGAAAGCTGGATTCCCTTCTCTATGCAGCCCTAATGTTATCCTTGGCAATAGGATGTCCTCTGGACAGCAGTGGGGGGATGTTGAGGTTTGTGCAGTTTAATAGACATACCAAGGGGATCTAATATTACCTTAATATTGGGGGGTGGGGTGGACCATTAATCACATATATTACTATATTGTACTTTGCCTCAGGGGGTGGCACTGTGAGTTAAACCACAGAGCCTAGGGCTTGCCGATCAGAAGGTCGGCAGTTCGAATCCCCGCGGCGGGGTGTGCTCCCACTGCTTGGTCCCTGCTCCTGCCAACCTAGCAGTTCGAAAGCACGTCAAAGTGCAAGCAGATAAATAGGTACCGCTCCAGCAGGAAGGTAAACAGCATTTCCGTGCGCTGCTCTGGTTCGCCAGAAGCGGCTTTGTCATGCTGGCCACATGACCCGGAAGCTGTACACCGGCTCCCTCGGCCAGTAAAGCGAGATGAGCGCCGCAACCCCAGAGTCGGTCATGACTGGACCTAATGGTCAGGGGTCCCTTTACCTTTACCTCAGGCCAGCAAAATGTCCTGGGCCCTGGATCTTTTGCCTAAAACTATCTGAGAATTCAAATGGGAAGTAGTCCCATAGTGCAGGGAGCTGCTCCCTAATCCCCAAACACAAGTTCCCCTGCTTTGGACACCCTCCAAGGCAGAGTTTAATTGCTAGAGGTGGTGGTATATTTATATTCTTAGATGATAGGGTTGTTGTTTTTATTTTAAAAAAACTTAACTGGTTGTACCTGTATGCCAAAACATCTGGAAGGCACGAAGGAAGGCTGTTGTAAACCATATTGAAGTGGATATAATTTTTAACTAAAGGCTCAGGATCCAACCCAACAAGGTTTTTGCAAATTTTAATTTCACAAACTAAAAATGAAATAAATCAATCTGGAATTACTGAAACCATGTTAAACTGCAGGTGTATACTGCAGGTGTGGGGCTTAGGCCGAGAGACTGTGCCAATGCTAAGGTCATCTACTTAGTTCTTTAGATAGATAGTTCTTTTTGAAATCTTAAAACTCATTAAACAGGTTTCCACCCTCCCCTCTCATATTTCCCCATCAAAGCAAAAACACCAAAGAAATAAAGACTACGAGAAAGATGTAAAGAACTTTTGATAGGATTCGTGACTGTTGGGGAAAAATTCATAGGGAGAGAATCATTTCTTCCCTTGAGCACACAATTTAAAGCATGAACTTATAAAAAGGGAGCACTGAAAGGCAAACAAGAGCAAGCCCAGCTACATTTAACGGGCCAAAAAAATTATTATCCTTGTAAATTGAATGATATATAAAACATTTAAATCTGACCTGTTTAGAAAAGCCTTTTTCACTTATTTCCCCCCCCCCAAAGGTTCACTTACAAAGCACCTTAACATTTTTTTCTGACATTGACACAATTAAAAAGTAACATTTTTACACAATTATGCAAGACACAAGAATGAATAAGAAGAATCCTGTATTGTTTAAAAAAAAACTGAGAAAAACAACCCCTAGCCCAAAGACCAGAAGGCTTTTTTCCCATTCATACAAACTGGCATGTATGCAATGCAAAGATGAGAGTCAATGAAGAAAACTGAATCCAGCATTTCAGCAGCCACCACTACCCATGAAAACACACACTACCAGTTCTGTGACCCTAAAGAACAGAAGACCAGCAAGGGGGGCAGGTGCTGTTCATTAGGACAAAAAACAGCAGAAAAAGACTCCACCTAGAAAACAGGAACTGAGCTAAGATTACTTCAAACACCCTTTCATGCATTCAGTAACCATGCTAAGGAGGCAGTGGGATCATGTCCACTAGTCATACATTCACATACACATACACACCCCTGTGGCTTCACATTTATTGTTAATATGAGGCATCTAGGCAGTTCTACATAAGCAGGAATCTGGACAATCAATGGGCAGAGGCTTTAAAAAATAGTTATGCCTAAACGCCAATGAAACCAATGACATTGAACTTACAACTTACTTTTCCTGGATTCTGCCCCAAACCTCATACCCCTCCAATTTAGTCCTAATTTACAAAAAGTCTGCATTTTTCATTTCCACCTTAATTAACAGCAGATCCCAGTCCCCTCTAAATTTAAAATCTGTGTTGAGGGTTGTATGGTATATACTACAGGACAGGTATGAATAAAAAGGAAAGGTGGGGGGGGGAGTCCCAGTCTGACACAAATATGAAATACAGTAGCATTTTTCGCGATCAATTCTTTGACCTTTCCGTTCTCTCATATATTGTAATAAGATTCCCGTATTTTGGAAGTGAACTGATACTACTGCTCCT